>NC_050579.1:41367254-41494008 GCF_011100635.1 Trichosurus vulpecula | reverse complement strand
TAAGGTTCTTTGTTTTTTCTCCTAAGGGTATTTGCATATTAAGACTCATCTTTTCTTGTGGAATAAAAGGCTGAGTCTCTTTTCTCCTAAAGCAGTTTTTCTTACAAAATTTTAAGGAATTAGCAAGCAGTGAAGGTGGGGAAGGCATCTGGGGAGCTGGAGGCTCTTTTGGTTTGTCTAAAATCATAAACCACCATAGTGGAGCCTTCCCCCCCAAGGGGCCAAGGCAAATTTCATTGAATCCTCAGCACTCCTCCCCGCTCTTACCCTTTTGTAGATAGCCGCAGACACTTATTATCTGTTTGAGAATGGGCAAATCACTCTCTCACAGTTTCCTCATATGTAAGAAGAGGGGCCCTAAATTTATGGTCCTATGCCCCCACCCAACGTCTATCATGGGTAGTGGTATGATGGGAAAAAAGGTACAGGCAATCTTAGCCTCTGTCTTGGTGATAATATAAGAGATTTAGGGATGATCAATGGGGTGGGACATAATAAAGCTTAGACCTCTTTTAATGCTAGTTGTGGAGATACCCCATAGGATATAAAGCTGGGAGGGACCACAGACACCACCAAGAAGTCCAAATTCTTCATTTTCTATGGAGCTCTCAGGGTCACTTCCTCCCACTTTACACATCCAAGACAGGGTGTCTTAGTTTCAGGGCACTTCTGTGTGTGTACACACACTCCAGAAACAAATAAACAAACCAAAACAAACCAAAAAAAAACCCAGCCCACAGCACTTATGAATCTCCACCAACCTATTCGCTTTTATTAGTTAGCCAGGACACAATTTGTTGAAAGCAAAGGCATTTTAATGAAATACCAAGGTAAAAAAGATGACAATAAAACATTTCCCCCATAAACACAGGAGGCACATTGTCACAAACATGCATACCAACAGCAGGGAGGCTGAACACATCAAGGGCATAGACATGAGGAGAAGAGGGCAGACTTGAAGGGGTAGCTTCAGTCTCTGATGCTCTGGGGAGGTCATCATGCTTCTCCCTATGGGCTGCTTTCTGCTGCTTTGAAGTACATGCTGCTCGAGATGCTTTTCACAGGTCCTGGGGTCATTGCTGGTCTCAGGAACATCGCTATTGGACACAAAGTTGTGGTACTTTTCTCTGCTTTGACTTGTCTCTGGCTTCAGCCAGAGCCTTCAGCTGAGATGCTGCCTCTTCCCCATAAGAAATGAGGAGCGAGACTTTGCAGTGTGTCTTTGAGCTTAGAGCCCTGAGATCTAATTAAGCTTATCCTTGAAAAGTTGGCATACAGTAGATGCCTCCACTTTCTCTCCTCACTCTCTTCTTAACCCCTTACAAGCCAGCTTCTAATCTCATCATTCCACCGAAACTGTTCTGTACAAAGTTACCCATGATCTCCTAATTGTCTAATCCAATGGCCCGAATACTTGAGCCCTCTGCCATCTTTGACACTGTTGGACATCTTTGTTAAAAGGAAAATGCTCCCTTTGGGCTTTTCACCCTGATTAATGAGGCAAAACTCAAAGAGAACTAAAGAGCGTTTATTATAAGCATGTCAGGGTGGCAATGCATTGACAGGTTAATCACTGGAGATCAGCAATGGCTTCAAGGTGGGGCCAGCTTTTAGATGTAACTTTAAGACAATTCAGTTAGGTCCATTTCAGCAAAAGAGGTTGGACCCTCGCAACTCAGTTCCTCCACAAGGAAGCAAGAACATGATAATTTGCTGATAGACAAAAAGCAGGTAATGCAAAAAGCTGCAGACTGGTGTCTTCTTCCCCACCAGAACCTCCCCCATCACTGTTCAATAAGCAGGGCTGGGAACAATGGGATTCTGAGTCACCATAATTTCCAACACCTTCTTCTCCCCAATACTCCCTTTTCTCTAGGTTTTCCAAGCACCAATCTCTCCCGGTTCTCCTCCTACCTTTCAGATTGCTCCTTCTCAGTCTCTGTTGCTGGATGTTCATTCAGGTCATACCTCAGTACAAATATCCCACAGGGTTCTGTTCCTCTTTTCTTTTCCCTCTATGCTATTTAATTTGATGATCTCACCACTTCCCATGGATTTGACAAGCATCTCTATGCTGATGATTCTCAAATGTGCCTGTCCTGCCCTAACTTCTCTGCTGACCTTCAATCTCTCATCTTCAACTGTCTTTCAGACATCTTGAACTGGGTGTTCAATTGTTGTTGTTTTTGTTCAGTCATTTCAATCGTGTCTGACTCCCCTTGGCCCCATTTGGGGTTTTCTTGGCAGAGAAACTGGAGTGGTTTGCTATTTTCTTCTCCAGCTCATTTTACAGATGAGGAAACTGAGGCAAGCAGGGTTAAGTGACTTGCCCAGGGTCACACAGCTAGGAAATGTCTGAGGCCAGATTTGAACTCAGGAAAAATCTTCCTTATTCCAGACTCTATGCACTTTGCCTCTTAGCTGCCAATGTTCTTCTCCAGGTTGTTTTACAGATAAGAAACTGAGGAAAACAGGGTGAAGCGACTTACTTGCCTAGAGTCACATGGCTAGAACACCAATGTTTAGTAGACATCTTTAACTCAATACATCCAAAACCAAACTCATTGAACTCATTGTCTTTCCCCCTAAACCCTCCTCTACCTCCCACCTTCCCTTTTGTTGTTGAGGGCCATACTACCATTACAGTCCCTGAGGCTGGCAAGCTGGATGCTGTCCTCAACACCTCACTATCCGTCACCTGGTAACCATATCCAATCTGATGCCAAGGCCTGCTGAGCTTCCCTTTCAACATCCCTTGAATGCACTCCCTTCTCTCCTCTTGTACTGCCACCACCCTCCCCATCTTACACCGGAGGTGAGTCTGGCTGCTTCAAATCTCTCCACGCTCCCATCCATCCTCTATTCAGCTGCCAAAGTGATTTTGCTAAGGAACAGATCCAATTATGCCCTTCCCCCTCCCCATTCAATATACTACATTGGCTCCTTATTGTTTCTAGGATCAAATACAAAATCCTCTGTTTGGTGTTCAAAGCCCTTCATAAGCTACCCCTCCATCCTCCCCACCTTTCAAGTCTTCCTGTACCTTAGTCCCTACCATGTACACTTTAATCCAGTGACGCTGGCCCCCTGGCTGTTCCTCAAACAAGACGCTCCTTTTCTCAGCTCTGGGCATTTTCTCTAGCTGTTCCCCACTCCTGGAACGATCTCTCTCCACATCTCTGCCTCTGATTTCCTTGGCTTCCTTCAAGTCCCAGGTAAAATCCTGCCTTCTACAGGAAGCCTTTTCCTCACCCTTCTTAATTCCAGAACATTCCCTCTGTTACTTATTTCCTATTTATCCCATATATAACTTACTTTGTGTATATATGCTTGTTATTTTCATTGGGTTTGGACTCCTTGAGGGATGAAGCTCTCTTTTGATTCTTTTTGTATCCCCAGGACTTAGCACGGTGACTGGGGCATGGTAGGTGCTTAATAAATCTTTGCTGATTGTCTAACTGCTCGGATTCATCTCTTTTAGAAAGACAAGCTCATAGTTACTCAGTATTACATGAGGGAAAAACTCTTAGCTTCTTTCTTCCATCTAGGAGAGTCTGTTAATTCTCAAAGCCTTTCCTTCTCCAAAGGAAAGCTTTGCCATGGTTATGGTGGAAATTTCCTTTTCAAAATGCTAGTTGTGGAGATAGCCCACAGGATATAAAGCTGGGAGGGACCATAGAGACCAAGAAGTTCAAAATCTTCATTTTCTATGGAGCTCCCAGGGTCACTTCTTCCCACTTCACACATCCAGAACAGGGTATCTTTTCAAAAGGAAACCCTTGATTTCAGGAGTCAAGATTTTTAGAACAAAAAACCTAGTCAGAGGTGGTGAAGTGGATATAACATAGGCTCTGGAGGCAGGAGGACCTGAGTTCAAATATGACCTCAGAAACTAGCTGTGTGACCCTGGGCAAGTCATTTAACCCAAGTGCACCTTCTCAAAAAACCCTACTCATCGCAGTAATTTAGCCCATAGGCATTCATTTAGTCTATTATTCTACCACAATTTCCTGCTCACCAGGGATGGCGTCTCTGCTCCAAACCTCTATTTGACTTCAGATCAGAAAGTCCTTATAATCCCTACTTACTGTCTGATCATCAAATTAAACCTGTTTAGAATCAGTGCCCTGTTGGTGCTTGATAAATGCTGATTGAGAAAGTTTAAATTGAATTTGGCTCCCTTTGGCAGCTAGGTGGTACATTGGATAGAGTACTGGGCTTGGAATCAGGAAGACTCATCTTCATGAGTTCAAATCTGATTTCACACACTTGTTAGCTGTGTGACCCTGGGCAAGTCACTTAACCCTGTTTGCCTCAGTTCTTCATCTGTGAAATGAGCTGCAGAAGGAAATGGCAAACCACTCCAGTATGTTTGCTAAGAAAACTCTAAAATGGGGTCAAGAAGAATAGGACATGACTAAGTGACTACACAGCAACAACAACCCTTTGCTCTGATCCTAAATTCAACAAAAAAGTCAGTTCTGATCTAGGATTTGCTTTACTGAAGGAAATATCCTAGACAGGAGGACTTGTCCTACAATGATAACTTACTATACTGTCTTCTTGTGATAAATAACTGAAATGAGAATTTGGGTGGTATGAATCAATTTTCCGTAGGGCTTGACAGCCATTGGAGAAGTTGACCACCCAGGTTCTAAACTTTCTGGATCAAGAAACCAGCCCCTGAATTTACTATAAGACCCTTCCAAAGTGGCTGCTTTAAAACCATGTCCTTCGCCATCCTTACGCTAGTGAGAGAGAGGTGGGCATAACTCCATCTTCTGAGAAAATCACTGAAGCACAAATATCCTCACTGAAAACATGGCTCCCTTCTTAGATCACTCAATCAAATCACTTAGAATTTCCCTTCCTTTCTTCTCATGGGATTCCCATGACTCCTCCCTCTATCCTATCATGTTCTCATTCTCACCCTTTCATTTCCCAAATGCCTGATTCTATAACTGAACTACAAATTTTTCCTTTCTTAGCAAAACTATAACCTGGGCCCTGAGCAAGCGCCATGTAGTGTGACTGTGCTGGAGGGTGGAGGGTAGAGGGAGCAGGGCAGGATGGGAGAGGAGTTTACCTTAACCTATGCCTTGGTAGTTTCTGAATTAATCTGGCTAACTAGGACTTAAGATCCATTATTCCTATAATTCTGAAGGACTACAAACAGTGTCAATACCCTCTAAATTTGACACTCTAGGGCAAAGCCCCAATCACCCTGTCTTAGTTACAGCTCTGACCTGACATAGGTTGTATAAACACCACACCGCCCATGCAAGTTCAGGTGTGGTATATGTCTCTAGCTGTCTCTATGTCTTGGGATGCATTTCTATCACAGAGTGTAACCTCTCTGAAGGCAGGTACTGAGTAGTTCTATTTACCTAGTGCTTAGCATGGTGTCATTTGCAATTGGTCACTTAATAAAGATTTTAGATTGACAATACTTTTCAGAGAGGTGTACTAGAAAAAAAGTTAGATTTGGAATCAGAAAGCCTGAGTTGAACCCCGACTCTATGAGTTGTATGTCCCCAGGGAACCTGCTTTCTGGACTTTGGTCTCCTCCTTAATGAGAAGAGGGGAAGCTGGGTTAGGGCATCTAGCTCTAGAGCTTATGTATGAACATGGGATAAAGATCTTGGGCTATAAAGGCTCTAGGAGGTTATTTACATAAACCCTTTCACTTTACACCGAGATCCAGAGAGCTAGGTTAAAGCCACACTGTTAGTAAATAGCTGAGCTGGGATTTGAATCTAGGTCCTTTGACTCCAAAGTCTGCATTTTTTCTCACTCAATGATTCTCTTTTCCATCACAAACACTACCTTGCCATCCTTCTATTTGATCCCCCTCGCCTGCTTTGTCCAGTCATGTCTAACTCTCCATGACTCTGTTTGGGATTTTCTTGGCAAAGATCCTGGAGGGGGTTGCCATTTCCTTCTCCAACTCATTTTACAGATGAGGAAACTGAGGCAAACAGGGTTAAGCGACTTGCCCAGGGTCACACAGTCAGTAAGTGTCTGAGGCCAGATTTGAACTCAGGTCTTCCTGACTCCTAAGCAAGATATCTCTCTATTGTATCACCTAGCTGCCCTACCTCACCTGCTATAGGCCATCAAAGACATCCGCCCTTCCTGACCACTGTGCAGCCTCTTCCATAAGAGCCAACAGAGCCAACTTTATGAAAGAGGTGGGAGTGTGGGATCCTTTCCTCTCACTTTTCCAAATACACTCCAGAGACTGAGAGACTGTCTGTCAAGTCCATGAAGAGTATGGATCAGACCCAGAAATAGAACCCGGGCCTCCTGCCTCCCCAGTCCATGGTTATCAATATGGACGCATTGGCAATGTGGATGGGTCTGCCCTGGGTGGAGAAATCCCTCTCCCCTCCCAGAAGCAAGGAGGTAGCAGCTCGGGGAATGTCTAACAGTGTTTACATTCCTCCTGGCGAGACTGCCTAGCAGGAGGCATCCTTGTCACGAGAAGCTTTAAAACCTGCTCAGGGGGTGTGACTGAATGACAGATGAACAAGCCAGCTTAGTCTTATTATTAATGTCCCAGGCTCCACTCGGTGAAGTCGGCTTCCCCAAGGGTGACCGAGAGTGAAGAGACAGAGAATGTGTCCCCTTTGAGAGCCTTTGAGAGAGAGTAGTCAGCTAGGAAGCTGAAAGAGTCTCACCTGTGGAAGAAGGTCTAGGGAGAAGCCAGCTGGCTGGGTTGGTTCAGCTAAGGAGAAAGGGATCGTTAAGTCAACTAAGGCAATGTCCTCAAATAAAGGAATTAGGAGACCTGAACATTATCGTGGGCTTGCTGTGTGACTGTGGCAAATCACTTAACCTCTCTGATTGCTGTTTGTGAAATAATGATAGCTAACATTTAGCAAAGTGGTACAAGAAATCTGGTTCCAGAGTCAGAGGACTTTGATTCAAATCCTATCTCTGACACTGCCTCTGCGACTTGGCCTCCCTGGGCCTCAGTTATAAAACGAAGGGGTTGGACCAGATGGTCCTTGGGTTCATTTCCCTTTCTAGGGCTATAATCCTATGAGCCACACAACAACTTAGTGAGGTAGGTGCTCTTATTATCCTCATTTACAGAGGAGGAAACTGAGTCTGAGGGGTGTTAAATGACCCACCCAGGGCCACACAGCTAGTAAGCAGGCTTGGACTTCCTGACTCTGAGTCCAGTGGCCAATCTCCTCTACCTCCTAATGGATGCTTGATAAATGGGGAAGACCCTCGGGAATAAAGTATATAGGAGTCAAAAAGTTGATTCTTTTATCACAGTTTTTGTGGATCTGGGAGTAAGATTTTGTAAGTTTATTAAGTAAGATTTTTAAGGTCGTTTTGCTCCCTTTGTCCACGAGGGTGGTTGGGCCAAATAAACCTTGCCATACATCCAGAAAAGGCCAAGGTGGTATAAGCTGAGGATAGGAGGGTGTGGGCTGGCCCTGAGGTCAAGATGTGAGGGCACCAACTGCGGCTGGAGCGACCTGGGTTAGACAAGAAACATGAGCCAGTAGCACAGTCTCAGAGTAGGAGTTAGGGCTGGGAGAGCCTCAGGGGAGAGAAAAGTCTCTGGCTATAAAGAATGACAAATAGGAACAATTCGGGGGAATATGGGAGGACTCATATGAAGCGAAGCAGAGAGAAGAAAGAACAACGCACTGATGACAGCTGTGGAAATAAAGACAGCATTGAAGGACCACAAAACTCAGGTCAGGTTTAATGGATCATGATGATAGCATTTTTTTTCCTTCTAGAACAGCCCCATGATTTCTTTGGTGCGTATAGTATGCACTTGACAAAGGCTTTCTCATTTGGCGGGTAGTGTGCTGGGCTTGGAGTCAGGAAGATCTGAGTTCAAATCCTCCCTCAGACATTTACCAGTTCTATCACTCTACCCAAGTCACTTATCCTCTCTTTGCCTGTTTGATTATCTGTAAAATGGGGATAATTACAGCACCTACTTGGGAGGGTTGTTGTAAGGATCGAATGAGATAATATTAGTAAAGTGTTTAGCACATAGTAGGTACTCGATAAATGCTTGTTTCCTTCCTGACATATTTGATCTGGTACTTCTAGTCTTAAAGCAGGCCTGGGAAACCTGTGGCCTTCTAGGTCCTTCGGTGCGACCTTTTGACTGGGTCCAAGTTTTACAGAACAAATCATTTTATTTGAGAGTTGTCTGAGGGCACCAAGAGTTCCTAAGTTCAAATCTGACCTCAAACACTTAGTACCTGGGGGATCTTGGGCAAGTCATTTCACCCTGTTTGCCTCAGTTTTCTCATCTGTAAAATGAGCTGGAGAAGGAAATGGCAAACCGCTCCACTATGTCTGCCAGGAAAACCCCAAATAGGGTCGTGAAGAGTTGGACACTACTGAACAAAAGCAACCCAGGGTCAAACAGCCAAGTATGTGTAAGGAACTGAACTTGAGCATCATCTGACCCCAGGACCAATTAATTCTCCATCCATTGTATGATGATTCATCTCTCATTGATGCTCACTTATTGAAGTTCAAACCAATAGCTTCCCATTCTTTTAACAAACAAATTGCAAAAGCATTGAGGTGACATGGGGTAGAGGCTAGAAGGCTAGCCTTAGATGGAGGCAAAGGACCTGGGTTCAAATCTTGACTCTGTTGTTGTGTGGTTTGTCCTTTGTTCCTGAAGAGGACTATGACATCAGGGAAATGATGACATGACTTGCAGTTGACTTTAATTTGAGGGAGGGAGGGCTGTGCAAGGTCACCAGCCTCACTTTCTCCTCCAGAACCATCTGGGTCTGGTGGTCTGATATTTACCAGGCTGACTGGAGTTGACTCAGGATACAGTGTGAAATCCTGGCTCTTTTAGGCTGGGTTTGAGTGAGGTAATGACCATTCAGTGAATCAAGGGATGGCTGTGGATGACTTTGGACAAGTCCCCTGAACCTCAGTTTCTTAAATGAGGAGGTTGGATTAAGCTGTTGGCTGAAGTCTCTAATAGCTCTCCTACATGAATTTAAGCTGTTTGCACCCCAGGCATCTCTGCCAGTGGCAGGGAAAAGAGCCTGGATTAGGAGACAACGGACATGGGTTCTAACTCTGACTCTGCCACTTAGCTATTTATGACCTTGGGTGGTTACCTAGCCTCTCCCTGCCTCAGTTTCCACATCTATAAAGTGAGAGAGTTGGGCTCTGTGACCTCTATGGTCCCTTCTGGCTCTGAGTCTGATTCTATTATCCCCTGATCCTATGAGTCACAGATGAGTTGTTTATCTGCACCAGTGAAGTGAGTTTTCACACAGGGAGATTCTTAGACAGATGAAATCACAGGCCGGGACTTAAAACAAAAAAGACTTATTGAACTACTCATGCCAATCTCTTATTTGCCATTTTCTGGACTGTTTTCAGAGAGTATATTAGTATGTATGTTTATTTAGATTTGTTTGCTGAGGCAAAAACAACCCTGTCCCCCTCCCCACTCAAAAAAAAAATAGCCACCAGTTAGACAAAGGAGCCCTGCCTTTGTCCAGTGGTTCATCAGGTGAAGTCTGGTCCATAATGAGAGGGGCAGACTCAGTGACATCACTTCTTTTTTCTTTTAAAGCTTTATTGATATCTTTTGTTGTCATATTGCTGTCATTCTAGAGCATGCCCTTCCCTAACCCCTCTCCAGTGAGTCATCCCTTGTAACAGTGAAAATTAAAAAAAAAACAGTAATTCAGCAAAACCAAGCAACATGTCCACTGAGCAACTCTGTGTGTGTGTGTGTGTGTGTGTGTGTGTGTGTGTGTGTGTGTGTGTAAATGCCCAGTGTTCCATCCCCAAGGTCCCTGATCTTTGGACTTCACAATTATGATACAATAGATAGAGAATGGGCCTGTAGTCAGAAAGACTTGAGTTTAAATCCAGCCTCAGATACTACTGTGTGACCTTGGACGAGTCACTTAAACTCTGCCTGCCTCAGTTCCTCACTATAAAGTGGGGACAATAACAGCCCCTACCTCCCACAGGTGTTGTGAAAATCAATTGAGATAATATTTGTAAAGTGTTTAGCTCAGTGCCTGGCGCATAGTAGGTGCTATCTAAATGTGATGATGATGATAAAAATAAAGACAACTTGGTTTGTGCAGCTTCCACGGCACACTGGAAATCTGTCCATGCATTGTAATTATGTATACATCCCTCTTATTCTTCCTTTGAGATTATAAACTCCTGAAGACAGGGACTGTGCAGTATCCTACACATTATTGTGAACCTCCTAGATAATAAATGATCATTAATTACTCTCTGAATACAGTTCCCTTCCTCAGTTCTCATGCCCTCCTCTTTCAGATTGCCTTCCGTCTGCTCTGTATACACCTACCACAGTGTCTTGTTATCTACTTTATCTTCTTTTATATGGGAGGTGAAATGCTGCTGTTCTTGATTCTAGTTAGATTTCCTTCTAGAATACTGTGTTTATTTCTAGGTGTCACCTTTAGGAAGGATATTAACAGGTTGGAATACATCTACAATAGAATGGATGTTCCTCGAGGACAGGACTGCTTTTGTTCCTTTTTGTATCCTGAGAGCTTAGCACAGTGTCTGGCACTGCACAAAGACTTAAAAATGAATGTTAAAAAATTAAAAACAATTTTTAAAATGTTAACTGACTGAATAACTGACTGGTTTTCAGTCCTACCAAGCTACAGTTACAGCTTTGAGGGTTGGGTGGCCTTTGAGAATCATTTTCATCTACCAACATCCCTATCTCCTAGGAAATAAGCAGTGCAAGGCACTAAAGCAAACTATTATTGCCACCATCATTATTATTGTTATTTTAATTGTTAAGAGGGGGAGGGAGGTGGGAGAGGGCCAAAGCCTCTGAATTTGCAGGCAACAGATGGACAATAGCTGGAGTCATCCTGGCTGAAGAAACAGCTGCTGCCTCCTGATGAGTGAGCTTAGGGAAGGGCCAATTAACTCCTAGTCTTTAGCCTTCTTCAGGATAATATGACCCCCTGAGCAGCCAACCGCTGAGCTGATGATGCCCAGCGCCAAGGGGAAGATTCTGGGCTCATCAGTGCTGAGCCAATCCCAGGCTGGGAGTGTGGGGCCTCTCTGGAAGGGGGAGTGAATCAAAGTGTGGATGTAGTGGGATGGTGGACCCGGTGCAGAGTCTTTACCCATCTATCTATAACTAGGATGAACGCCAGGCCAACTATACCCTTCTCAATTCAGTTATGTCTGGCCTGGCCCTTGGAGGCGAAGGATTTCAAGTCTAAGAAAGATCAGAGAGAAGGCGCTGTATTGCTGGTGTTCTTTCTGAAGGGTGGCTAAATGGTGTGGTGGATGGAGAACAAGACCTTGAGTCAGAAAGTCCTGAGTTCAAATCCAGCTTCAGATACTTAGTAGTGACCCTGGGCAAGTCATAAAACCTGCCATATCTGTAAAATGGGCAAAATGCTAGCACCTGATTCTCAGGATTCTTGGGATGATGAGTTAGAATATTTTGCAAACCTTAAAGCACAATGTGCTTCCTTACTACTGCTACTGCTACTACTACTACTGTTGGTGTTGTTGTTGGTGGTGTTAGTGTTGGTGCTGGTATTGGTGTTGGTGTTGTCGTTAGTGTTGGTGTTGATATTAGTGTTGGTGTTGGTATTAGTGTTGGTGTTGGTATTAGTGTTGGTGCTGGTATTGGTACTGGTATTAGTGTTAGTGTTGGTGTTGTCATTGGTGTTGGTGTTGGTATTAGTGTTGGTGTTGGTATTGGTATTGGTGTTAGTGTTGGTGTTGGTATTAGTGTCGGTGTTGGTATTGGTATTGGTGTTAGTGTTGGTGTTGGTATTAGTGTCGGTGTTGGTATTGGTGTTAGTGTTGGCATTGGTGTTGTCATTGGTGTTGGTGTTGTCGTTGGTGTTGGTATTAGTATTGATGTTGGTATTAGTGTTGGTGTTGGTATTGGTGTTCATGTTGGTATTGGTATTGGTGTTGGTATTGGTATTGGTGTTAGTGTTGGTGTTGGTATTAGTGTCGGTGTTGGTATTGGTGCCGGTGTTGGTATTGGTGTTAGTGTTGGTGTTGGTGTTGTCGTTGGTGTTGGTGTTGGTATTAGTATTGATGTTGGTATTAGTGTTGGTGTTGGTATTGGTGTTCATGTTGGTATTGGTATTGGTGTTGGTGTTGGTGTTGGTATTGTCGTTGGTGTTGGTGTTATTAGTGTTGATGTTGGTATTAGTGTTGGTGTTGGTATTGGTATTGATGTTGGTGTTGGTGTTGGTATTGGTGTTGGTGTTGGTATTGGTGTTAGTGTTGGTGTTGGTGTTGTCATTGGTGTTGGTGTTGTCGTTGGTGTTAGTGTTGTCGTTGGTGTTGGTGTTGGTATTAGTATTGCTGTTGGTATTAGTGTTGGTGTTGGTATTGGTGTTCATGTTGGTATTGGTATTGGTGTTGGTATTGGTATTGGTGTTAGTGTTGGTGTTGGTATTAGTGTCAGTGTTGGTATTGGTGTCGGTGTTGGTATTGGTGTCGGTGTTGGTATTGGTGTTAGTGTTGGTGTTGGTGTTGTCGTTGGTGTTGGTGTTGGTATTAGTATTGATGTTGGTATTACTGTTGGTGTTGGTATTGGTGTTCATGTTGGTATTGGTATTGGTGTTGGTGTTGGTATTGTCGTTGGTGTTGGTGTTATTAGTGTTGATGTTGGTATTAGTGTTGGTGTTGGTATTGGTATTGATGTTGGTGTTGGTGTTGGTATTAGTGTTGATGTTGGTATTAGTGTTGGTGTTGGTATTGGTATTGATGTTGGTGTTGGTGTTGGTATTGGTGTTAGTGTTGGTGTTGGTATTAGTGTCAGTGTTGGTATTGGTGTCGGTGTTGGTATTGGTGTCGGTGTTGGTATTGGTGTTAGTGTTGGTGTTGGTGTTGTCGTTGGTGTTGGTGTTGGTATTAGTATTGATGTTGGTATTACTGTTGGTGTTGGTATTGGTGTTCATGTTGGTATTGGTATTGGTGTTGGTGTTGGTATTGTCGTTGGTGTTGGTGTTATTAGTGTTGATGTTGGTATTAGTGTTGGTGTTGGTATTGGTATTGATGTTGGTGTTGGTGTTGGTATTAGTGTTGATGTTGGTATTAGTGTTGGTGTTGGTATTGGTATTGATGTTGGTGTTGGTGTTGGTATTGGTGTTAGTGTTGGTGTTGATGTTGTCATTGGTGTTGGTGTTGGTATTAGTATTGATGTTGGTATTAGTGTTGGTGTTGGTATTGGTGTTCATGTTGGTATTGGTATTGGTGTTGGTATTGGTATTGGTGTTAGTGTTGGTGTTGGTATTAGTGTCGGTGTTGGTATTGGTGTCGGTGTTGGTATTAGTGTCGGTGTTGGTATTAGTGTCAGTGTTGGTATTAGTGTCAGTGTTGGTATTGGTGTTAGTGTTGGTGTTGGTGTTGTCGTTGGTGTTGGTGTTGGTATTAGTATTGATGTTGGTATTACTGTTGGTGTTGGTATTGGTGTTCATGTTGGTATTGGTATTGGTGTTGGTGTTGGTGTTGGTATTGTCGTTGGTGTTGGTGTTATTAGTGTTGATGTTGGTATTAGTGTTGGTGTTGGTATTGGTGTTCATGTTGGTATTGGTATTGGTGTTGGTGTTGGTATTGTCGTTGGTGTTGGTGTTATTAGTGTTGATGTTGGTATTAGTGTTGGTGTTGGTATTGGTATTGATGTTGGTGTTGGTGTTGGTATTGGTGTTAGTGTTGGTGTTGGTGTTGTCATTGGTGTTGGTGTTGGTATTAGTATTGATGTTGGTATTAGTGTTGGTGTTGGTATTGGTGTTCATGTTGGTATTGGTATTGGTGTTGGTGTTGGTGTTGGTATTAGTGTTGATGTTGGTATTAGTGTTGGTGTTGGTATTGGTGTTCATGTTGGTATTGGTATTGGTGTTGGTGTTGGTGTTGGTATTGTCGTTGGTGTTGGTGTTATTAGTGTTGATGTTGGTATTAGTGTTGGTGTTGGTATTGGTGTTCATGTTGGTGTTGGTGTTGGTGTTGGTGTTGGTATTGTCGTTGGTGTTGGTGTTATTAGTGTTGATGTTGGTATTAGTGTTGGTATTGGTATTGGTATTGATGTTGGTGTTGGTGTTGGTATTAGTGTTGATGTTGGTATTAGTGTTGGTGTTGGTATTGGTGTTCATGTTGGTATTGGTATTGGTGTTGGTGTTGGTGTTGGTATTGTCGTTGGTGTTGGTGTTATTAGTGTTGATGTTGGTATTAGTGTTGGTGTTGGTATTGGTGTTCATGTTGGTGTTGGTGTTGGTGTTGGTGTTAGTGTTGGTATTGTCGTTGGTGTTGGTGTTATTAGTGTTGATGTTGGTATTAGTGTTGGTGTTGGTATTGGTATTGATGTTGGTGTTGGTGTTGGTATTAGTGTTGATGTTGGTATTAGTGTTGGTGTTGGTATTGGTGTTGGTATTAGTGTTGGTGCTGGTATTGGTACTGGTATTAGTGTTAGTGTTGGTGTTGTCATTGGTGTTGGTGTTGGTATTAGTGTTGGTGTTGGTATTGGTATTGGTGTTAGTGTTGGTGTTGGTATTAGTGTCAGTGTTGGTATTATTGTCGGTGTTGGTATTGGTGTTAGTATTGGTGTTGGTGTTGTCATTGGTGTTGGTGTTGTCGTTGGTATTGGTGTTGGTATTAGTATTGATGTTGGTATTAGTGTTGGTGTTGGTATTGGTGTTGGTGTTGGTGTTGGTGTTGGTGTTAGTGCGGTCATTGTCTGGGGAAGGGGCCCTAAGTGGACTTCAGGCTCAATATGAATTGACAATGTGACAGGATAGCCAAAATTGGATAGCAAGATTCTAGGCTGTCAGTGGAGGTATAGCATCCTCCAGGCATTCTGCTGTGCCTAGAGGCAGGGAGCCAGTGCATAGAGGGCTGGCTGCCAAGTCAGAATGACTTGTGTTCAAGACCTCTCATACAGACTGATTATATGACCTAGGCAAGTCACTTCCCTCTCAGGGCCACAGGCAACTTCCGAAGACTACAAGTGGCAGGAGGAGGTGTTGACCTGAACTGATGGAGGGAGTATTACTCATTGGGAAGTTCCCTATACCATTTAAATCAATCAAGCAACAAGTATTTATTTTTTTACCTATCATGTGCCAAGCACTGTGCTAGGTTCTGCGGACATGAAAATGAAAGTGAAATGGTTCCTGACTTCAAGGAGCTTACAGTTGTATCTTGAGTCTGAATCAACAACCATAAAAAAATGCTTCTTTTACATGGGAGGTGAAATGTTGCTGTTCTTGATTCTAGTTAGAGTTCCTTCTAAAATACTGTGTTCATTTCTAGGTGTCACCTTTAGGAAGGATATTAACAAGCCGGAATACATCTAGAACGTGGGAAAGAGAACTGGAAGCCATGTTGTATGAGGACCAGTTGAAGGAACGAAGGTTGTTCAGTCAGGAGAATAGAAAATGTAGAGGGCATGTGATCATTGTCTTCACAGCTGTGATGTGGAGGAGGAATGAGTCTTGGTCTGCTCAGCCCCGGGGGGCAGAGCCAGGAGTGATGGGGGGAAGAGGAGCAGGTTTCAGCGTAATGGAAGGAACAACAAGATCTCTCTAATCATTAGAGCTGTCCAAAAGTGGATGGACTGCCTGAGGAGGTAATGAATGGGTTTGCCCTGCTGGAGATTTTCAAGCAGACTCTGGATGGCCACTTGTCAGGGACATTGGAGAGAGGATTCTTGGTCTGGTGAGAATTAGATTAGAAGGATGTCCCCTGTGAATCTAAGACTGGGCTTCAGTGATTTCCTTCTTCTGGCCCTTGTGAAAACATTAACAGCTAAAATGCTCCCATCCAGCTTCTTTCTCACCAGCCCCAAATTTCTGGGAAAGAGAAAACCTTCACTCTGATTTGAAGACTCCAGGTCACCAGCATACCTTTCACTTGAATTTTTGTAGGTTTATCTGCTTGTTTGTTTGTTTGTTTTTTGAGGGAGGTGGCCAGAGCAATGGACTTGAAGCCAAATCCTGTTTCAACACTTAGTAACTGGGGAAATTACTTAACTTCTCTCATCTTCAGTTTTCTTATCTGTAAAATGGGGACATTAATAGAACTTACCCCTTGGGATCCTGAGGATCGAATGAAATAAAAGACATAAAGTGCTTTGTAAATCTTATAGAGCTATATAAATATGAGTGAATATTATTTGATGGTGGTTCCTGAGGCGGCACAGTAGATAGAATGCCAAGCCTGGAGTCAGGAAGACTCCTCTTGCTGAGTTCAAATCCAGCCTCACACACTTATTAGCTTTGGAACCCTGGGCAAGTCACTTCACCCTGTTTGCCTCAGTTTCCTCATTTGTCAAATGAGCCAGAGAAGGAAATGGCAAAGCACTCCAGTACCTTTGCCAAGAAAACCCCAAATGGGGTCACAAAGAGTCAGACATGATTGAAAAATGACAGAACACCTGAATTTTACACATAATTGTCTCAATTCTCTCTTCTTTTGTCATCAGAGACCCAGATAAAGAAAAGTCCATGATACGGCAGCCCCATGAGATGGAATAATGAATCAGTTCTAAGAGGGGTCCCACAACAAATGATTACCCACTGGCTTAGATGACAATACTGGCTACACACTATCCTTCACTCTTAAAGAATATTAAGAATCTCTTAAAAAGAGGATGATACATATAGACACTGGAGTGGATAATGTCTCTGGGGGAAAAAATGTAATATCATGCTTCTGAGAAAAGAGCCCTGAATTGGCATTCAGAGGATGTGATTTCAAGTCTCAGCTTTGGAACTTACTAACCAATATGACCTCGAGTGAGGGTATGTTATGGGCCTCAGTTTCCTCTTTCATAAAATGAAGGGGTTGGGATAGATGTTCAAGGTTTCTTCCAGCTCTAAATACTATGATTCTGGGTAGTTACTTTCCTGGTCTTCCTTAATCTCAATGTCTTCCCTCTGAGAATATTTCCAATTTATTATATACATATGTGTGTATGTATGTGTGTGTATGTGCATATATGTATATACATATATATATATATGTATCTATATATACATATATAGTTTGTTTATAGATATTTTCATATTTCCTCACCAATTAGACTGTGATCTCTTTTAGGTCAGGGACTAATTTTTTTTTGTCTTTCTTTGTAGTCCTTAGCACAGTGCCCGGCAAATAGTAGGCAATTAATAAATGCTTGTTGACTTGACTAAGTTCAATGGTGCCCTCATTCTGATCCTATTTGACCACAGGCAGATTCTAGAACCACAGGAGACTGAACCAAGAAGGGATCTCATGGATAAAATACAAACTCTCAGTCTGGCATTAAGAGCTAATTTCAATATGGTTCCCACCTTGTTTGCCATTACTCCCCTTCATTCACTCTCTGTTTCAATCAAACAGGCCTGTTGGCTATTCCCCATTCAGTTCATCCCATCTCCAGCCCCCTGGTCTTTGCCCTTCGTATCTGGAATGCACTGTGCTCCCAACCTTCATCTTATAGAGTTCCCAGTGTCCCTTTTGAAAGCTCAGTTTGGGCCTTGCTCTTAGAGGAGACCTTTTCTGATTATTCTAGTTGCAAAGCATTTCCTTGGTCTCAAAATTGCTTTGTACATAATTAGTATTTACCTTTCGGCTGTATTTACCTTGAGGGCTGTTCATGCCTTCCTGACAAAAACCCTTGTATTTATTTTGCAATTGTGCTCATTTTTGTGTATACTTAAGTGGGTACGTGTTGACCCCCCAGACAGTATGTGAGCTCCCTGAGGGCAGGGCAGTCCTTTCTATCCCCAGCTCTGATTACATGGCAGGATACACAATAGGTGCTTAATAAATGCTGATTGATCAACCCTGATCCTGTTTTTTTATTTCAGTAGAACATAAGCTTCCAAAGACAAGGAAAATTTCATTTTTCTGTCTTTGAATGTTCAAAACTTTCTACAGCGGCCCTCCTTGCTGTTGTAGATTTCATCGTACTTTGGTGATTTCACTGGGATTTCATTGTTTTGGGGAATTCTAGGTGGAGCAGCTCCCTCACCCAGGGCAGATCAGCAGCTGTCCCCCATCTATAGTGGCTGAGCCACTGAGATGTCATGTGCCTTGCCCAGGGCCACATAAGCAGTATATATCAGAAGCAGGACTTGAAAGCCAGCTAGGGGTTGCTGGGCCTGGAGTTTGAAAGTCCTGAGTTCAAATCTTACCTCTGATACTAGCTGTGTTGTCACACATTTACTAAGCACATGCAATGTACTAAGCTAGGAATACAAATACAAGCAGAAAGAAAGAAGATTCCTGTCCTCAGAGAGATTAGATTCTAATGGAGAAGCCAATACACAAAAGGAAGCTAAAGGTGGGGGAGGGGCAGGAACAGAACCTGGAGAGGGGTGTAAACCAGGTTGACCCAGGTGCTTCCCTTAAAATGGAAGTCCTGGAAGAAATCCAGCCATCAAAGGGCAGAATATAGTTCCAGTATGAGAAATCCAAGCCTAGAGAGAACTTCTAGGCTGAGGAAGTTTCCATGGCAGGATAGAGAATGTCTGGAGAGTCTGGAGTAAAGTCCAGAGACCAGGAGAGTGTGATGCTGGGCAAGAAACTTGAGAAAAGTGAGCTTGGTCATCTCTAGGGTCCCTCCAGCTCTGTAGTCCTATAGACCCGGATCTTCCTGACTCCAAGACTGGCCCTTTATCTAGTTGCCACCATGCCCCCATTTCTTGTATATAGTGGATGCTTAATAAATGTGTGTTGAATTAGAGGCCATATAGCTTGACTCCATCTTCCAGAGAAGGAAACTGAGGCCCACAGAAGGGATATTCTCTCTCCAGCTCTCATTTTCTGGCTCCAACTCTAACTCTTGGTACACTAGAAAAAGCCTCATCATGGGGAGGGGAAAATAGAGCAAGAATGAGGCCTACAAAGGCCTTTGCAGCATAGAAGCTCTATTTTTAAAGCACAATAATAATTTAACTGATAAACACGGGAAGCGGTGTCAAGATGGCAGGAAATTGCCTCACTATCAAACTAGTCCTTTGTACAGTGCTCAAAAGAAACTAATTAAAGGGATTTTTCTTTAAAGCCTGTTTGACCCAGACATTTCATAATGGCCTTGGGAACCAATCCTAAAACTCAAACTGAAAACTTTGCTTGAAGCCTGAATTATTAACGTGTGCATGAAATATGATATTGAATATTTAGCCTCAGAACGCTGGGGTGGGTGGGTGAAATTCATCTCTCTGGGGCTTGTCCAGTGAGCACCAGCAATCTGGGTTTCTTTTTCTTTCTTTCTTTCTTTTTTTTTTTTTAGGAATCAGCGTAAAACATACATCACAAAACTTGATATTTAATCTGAACTCCAGTGTATAGATGGCAAAGATAGATTTTAAAGAGAATTTTTCACAGCTAATACATAAAATATGATCCTTGCTGTCTCCCTCTTTAAACAGCTTTGTTAAATAGTTGGTGAAACGACGTCTCCTGTGCCACCATGAAATCGTTAGGGACTAGTCATATTTATATAGGGAATTTTACTGGGTGATCTCCAGCTTCTTCACAAAGATCAATCCATCCTGCCTTGTAATTCCATTAAGGCAAGAAAGCATTATGGAGTAGAAAAAAGAGCCAGACTGGGAATCAAGGGACCTGTGTTCCAGCCCCAGCTTTGCCTCTAATTCATTCTGGTGTGTCACTGTCCCCTACTCCCTTGGTCTCTCCTCAGTCCTCTCCTCTATCAAGTAGTAACAATAACCAGCATTTATGTAGCATTTAAAAGCTTTTCCTTTCACCTTCGTTATTTCATTTGACTCTCACAACAATCCTGGAAGATAGGTGCAATTATTATCCATATTTTACAGATGACGAAACTGAGTCTAAGGGAAATGATACGATTTGCTTGGGGAGTAGGTATCTGAATCAAAATTTGAACTCAGATCTTCCTGATCCTACATCCATGGCTTACTCTGCCACACGTCCTAGCTAAGACAATTCATCTAATCATTCTCTAAGTTCCCATCCAGCACTGATTGTATAAGGTTCCATGATTCCAGGTGCAGGAAGGAGTACACAGCCAAAAGAAAAACAGGTTTTGCCCTCAAAGACCTTGTGTTCTATTGAGGAGAAACAACACATACACAGACAAATAAATTGCATGCCCAGAAGTTGTTGGAAGGGAGACACCAGCAGCTGGAAGAATCAGGAAAAGACCTTTGTGGAAAGTGGTCCTCAAATTGATCCCTGAAGGGAATCAGAGCTTTTAGGAGTCAGGAAAGAGGAGAGAGGCTTGGATGAGAAAGAAAACATAGGAAGATGTGGAGCTGGGAAACATCTCATACGTGGAACATGAAATAGGCCAGTTTAGCTCTATAGAGTTCATGAGGAAGAATAAAATATAATTAGCCTGAAAAGATAAGATGGAAGCCCAATTGGGCTGGCTATGAATCTCAAATTCCATGAAAAGGATATGTAGTAGAACCAGCTACATAAGCTACTTTCTACTTTATAAGCAGAAAAATGAGAAAGCTGAATTCTGTGTCAGCATCACGGCCTGATGCTACCTATTGCCTAACTCTTGCTTGCCGTTGCTGTTATTGTTCATCCTTTGTCTTCAATGAGGACCAGTGACATCGTGTGGTGATGTCTTGACTCTTGGGTAAACTGGATTTAAGTAAGGCAGAGTTGCACAAAGTTATCAGTCTTACTCTTTCTCCTAGAGTCATCAAACTCTAGTGGCAAGACAAAAGTCAGGATGCCTGGTGATGGCCCAGGATGCAGCGGATCACCTTAACATCTTTGATGCCTGACCATAGCTCCTACTTCAGCCACCTTCATAGCCATTGGAACAAATTTTTAGCATCCATTCCACTTGGGAAAGTCTTCACATGCTTGGGGTAGAATACCCCCAACTCATGGGCTTGAGACCTGATGGCTGCCCTCAACCTGGTTTAGCCCATCTATTCAGATGGTTTTCCTAGGGTGTGGTCACTGTGCATGCTACAGTTTCTTGGAAGTGAGAGTTGGGAGAGGGTAGACACCAAAGGTGGATGAGCCGTCCTGAAAAGGACTTGGCAGCCCTCACGACAGAGGTACCAGTCCTCCCTGAACCTCAACATGTACAGGCTACTAGGGCTCAAAACAAAGGCTGAGAGTATGGGGATGGTGCAGCGCAAGCCATCTACCAATACAACTGAGAACTCAGCTTTAAACCATGTTGATGATGAGAATTCCCTCATGAAAAGAAACAGTCAACAGATACATCCCCGAGCCCCAAAGGACAATCAAATAAATCGTCCCATTGTCTCTAGGTGGAAAAAAATGAGGGAGGGAGTACCGCTTCCTTACAAGTGTATGTCTCAATGTGTTCTTGGGACTGAAGTCCTATTCCAAAGCTCCACCATTGTGGATGTGGAGTCATAATGCTCGAAGGTCATACCACCTGTTCCTATCAAGCCAGAATGGTGCTAAGCATGAGCCTTGGGAGGGAGTACATGCTTGGTATTCAAGGACCAGCCTAGCTTAGCTCAGAACGGCTCATCACCAAAATGACACTCATCAGGTAATGACATTTTTGATGGCAACTATTAATCAATCAACAATTTATTCATTAAGCTTGAGCTACATCTCAGATACTGGAGGTATAAAGACAAAAACCAAGAAGCAATTCTATTGGAGGAGACTCACCCATATAAATGTATTCAAAATTAATGCAATAAGTAGAAGGTGACTTGGAGATTGGATGCACTAGCAGCTGGGGCTGGGGGGCAGAGAGAGTGAATCAGGAAGGTTCCATATGAGAAATGATATTAGAGTTGAGTTTTGAAGGAAACTAAAGATTCTAAGAAGCGAGGACGGAATATATTCTGGACAATGTGGGACAACAGCCCATGTGAAAGCATGGAGGGCTTTCAATTTGCATCAATCCAGTGCAATTCTGTAAATCCCATGAGCACTTTCTATATGCCAAGTCCTAATTGGGGTACTCGGGATTCAGAAACAGAAAGGGTATAGTCATTTTTCTCAAGGACCTTAGGTTCTACATGCCCTTGGGGAAGTGAATACAAAGCAGTTTGAGGAAGGAAAGTGAACTCTAACAAGGGGGAGAGGAGTGGAATATGGGAGCTTTCTGAGGAAGGAGGTGCCCCAAGCTAAGCTCTGAAGAAAGATAAACATTCTGAAATATGGATTGGAGAAGCCAGGGTATTCCATGCATGGTGGAGTGGCTTCTATGGAGACACAGCCGGAGATGGAATGTCAAACTTGAGGAAGGTGACAATTTTACAGTGGAAAGCTCTGGGGTCAGAGGACCAGGGTTCAAACCCCTTCCCTTACCCATATTACCAGTGTGACTTTAGGAGGTCTCAACCAACCTGGGTCTCAGTTTCCTCATCCATAAAGAGAGCTGGAGAAGGAAATGGCAAACCACTCTAGTGTCTTTGTGAAGAAAACCCCCAAGTGAGGCATGGGGAGTTAGACCTGACTGAGCAACAACAAAAAGAGGAGGATGGTCCCTGAGGGCCCTTACAGATCGAAACCTATGATCCTTCAATGACTCAACTGTAAAATAAGAAGGCTGGACTTAATGGGCCTTGAAGGCTCTTCCAGGTCTAGGTCTATGGGCTATGTCCTCAACTGTGTATCCTTGGGCAATCCACTTAGCTTCTTTGGGCCTCAGTTTGTCCATCTTTAAAATTAAGGAGCTGGTCTAGATGGTATCTGAATTGACTCAGTACACACCAGCTGCCTAGCCTGGCATGAAGAGGAATAACATGAAATAAAGTTATAAAGATAGGCTAGCATCACAAAGGGACTTAAAACAACAAGAAGAATTGGGATTTTATGTCAGGGACAATACAGAATGCTGAAGCCTTGTGAGTTGAGACATAGGCAGCCCCATTCTTTCAGAAGATCATTTCCAAAGTCCTTTGGAGGATGGATGGGAGAAGGAAAAGACTGGGAGCAGGGAGACCACTTAGGAGTCAATGCCAATAATCGAGAGCTAACAATGGAGAACCCCCACCAAGAAAGCCATGTGATCCTCTGAAGTATTAGAAATAGCTGGAGGATTGTCCCTGAAAACCTCATTCCCATATCAGGGATCATTTGTGGAGACAATAACTGTGCGTTGGTTTTCACTGATGTCATGAAGCTGACTATTTACCAAACCCGGGTAAGGAAAGAGACAGCAGTGATTATGTTCTGCCACGTTTCTCTGTTCAAACATAGAATCACAGACTATATGCAGATGTTCTGTGTCATCCTCAGAAAGGAGTGGGCAAGGTGTAGAGACGTGAAAAACAGGAGCTCAGGTGGCCTCCCTCGGATGTAGAGAAAGAACAGCTGCAAAATGCAGAATAATGCAGTCAAGGCCACAGAAATAGAAGGGATGGTCTTACCTTATATCAAGCAACACCTTTATTATATGTTAATCTCAGGGCAAAGGATGGGGAAATTGAAGATCAGAATTGGTGGCTGAAGGATATATTCTCTAAAGAAGGAAGCTGCTGTTAACCCTGAGATCATGGTTTCCTAGATTTAGTGCTGGAAAGAATCTCAGAAGCTATCCAGCCCACTCCCTTGATTTTACAGAGGGGGAATCCAAGGCCCAGAGCAATTAAGAGGCTTGCCCATGGTCATAATGACAGTAAGTGGCAAAGCTGAGATTTGAAGCCAGGACTTTTGACTCCTAACTCAGACATCTTTTCACAATACCGAGATGGTATAGCACAGCTCAGTGGGCTTTATCAGGGGAGACCAGAGGCAGCCTGGGAGTCTGGCCAGGGTTCTTCATCCCCTGAGTTGCAGCAGAGCTCTAGGCCAGATTTTCTGACTGTCAATTTTTTGATGGCCTTTTCCCCCCCTGGTGTCAGAGTGATGGGTTTGAGAGGGCAAAAGCTTTTATCAGATCGAATAATTAATGTGTTAAACAAAGCTAAGTCTCTGGGGAAATCAGAGGAAAAGTGAGGCCAGAGGCACATAGTAGGAGCTCAATAAATACTTGTGGGTTGATTAATTGATCAACAGATGGTTCATTCAGTCTCTTCCTCCAGGCTTGGATCTCACTCTATTCTTCTGGGAGAATGAGTGGGAGGACACTCCTTTTGGTTCCTTTAGAATTGGCTTGTGAATCATCTCTTAAATCTTTCAAAGAAGTTGAGGAGGTGGGGAGTATACTGGGCAGCCCCACTTAGCTCGGCTTTCTATATCCCAATTCTTCTATTTCATTTCTGTGATGTCTCAGGCCTCAATTCTTTTTATATTTTCATCCTAGTCAGTAAAGTATAGTGGAAGGATTGCTAAATTTGTATTCGGAGGACTTGGGCTTAAATCCCAGCTTTGCTCCTTACTAGCTGTGTGTGCCATTGTTGTTCAATCATTTCAGTCACGTCCAGTTCTTTGAGATCCCATTTGGGTTTTTTTTTGGCAGAGACACTGGAGTAGTTTGCCATTTCCTTCTCCAGCTCATTTTACAGATGAAGAAACTGAGGAAAACAAGGTCAAGTGACTTGCTGTGGTGTTAAGCAGGGTGGGACTTTTTTTTTTACTGTTTTCTCTTTTGGAGAACTCCAGTGCCTTTTGACGAGTCTGGCCTTTGTTTTTTTGATTAAATCAGGAGTCTTTGATGACCTGCTTACCTCAAGGGAAAGCCTAATTTACATGGGTTTGAGTCCCATGTTTGTGATGCCCTTTGATCCTGAACAGGGTATATAAACTCAGAGTTTAGCGTTTTGTTTGGGGCTCTTACTCATCGGAAGAGCATTGGTGTCGAGACTCTGGGTAGCCATTAAGGAGCTCCCCTCGGCTTTAAGAAACCCAGATGTTGGTGCTTCTCTTTTTGGTAACTATGTATGTGATATCTTGATCAGACAAAGCCTGTCTATTGAATTGTGTTATTTGCTCTGTTTATATTGTCTCTGCTTGTAATTTCTGTTTGTATTTGCTCTGAAGTTCAGGGTGCTGGCTTTCCCCCCTGAATTGAGTCAATGATATATATGTATGTTTGACTAAAGTAAGACTGTTAACCCCTTAAAATTGCTTTCCTTAGAAAAGCAGATCAAAAACCTGTGCTGGCAGCTCTTGTTGCTGGTCTTGTTGGGTCTTACACCCCTACAGTAGCTGCTAGCAACATTGTTGTTACACATGCCCAGGGTCACACAGGTTGTAACTGTGTGAGGCCAAATTTGAACACAGGTCCTCCTGACCCTGGGCCCAGTGTTCTATCCACTTTGCCACCTAGTTGTCCTACTTGCTGTGTGGCACTGGGAAAATCATTGAATCTTCCTGGTTTTCAGTTTCCTCATCTATAAAATGGGGGTGGGAGTGAGCTATTATAGAATCATAGCTTTAGAGTTGGAAGGGACCTGTAGAAATTATCTGGTCTAATGACCTCATTTACAGATGAAGTCCAAAGACAAGGTCACCAAAAACCCCAACAAGATTTGAATTCAGATCTTTAATTCTTCCTGAATCCTAAAGTCCAGTCAAAATGGCCTTCTTGCTCTTCCTCATATAGGCCTTTAATCTGCTGGATGGTCTGGCCATCCCCTATGCCTGGAATGCACTGTTTCTTCACCTCCACCTCAGGGAGTCAAGAAATACCTTTTAGAGATGCCTGCCTTTTCAGCATTCAACTGCCCTCAGCTTCAAGTCTTTGCCCTATCTGCATTTAGCCCCCTTACCTGCATTTATTTTGTATTTATCCTTCACATATGCATTCTATATATGTTATCTCCTGCACAGCATGGAAGTTCATTTCAGTTTCAGAGAATTCTGGGTACTATGAACTTATACAGAATGAAGTGAGCAGAACTGGGAGAACCATTTATACAAGGACGGAAAGATGGTGACACCCCAAATCTTTGAAAGACTTAGATACTCTCATCGATGCAGCCAGTCATGACTCCAGACCACTAATAAAGAAGCCTGCCTCCCACCTCCTTTCAGATATGGGATGGGCTCAGGATTCACAAAGAGGCAGACATTGTGGAACATGGCTGCTATGTTTAGTCACTGGGCCTTGACTCTGCTCACGTGTTATAAGGTTTGGTTTTGATCTGATTTATTTTCTTTTGCTTGATTTAGTAGCAGGACCAAGGGAAAATGGAAGGGTTGGCAAGAGGGGGGTCCCAAAGAAAAGAGCCATTTTTTAGAGGAGAACAGAACAGAAGGAAGTAAAGAAGGAAGCACAGATGAGGGGAACAGCTTGGAAAGTATTGTATGGAATTGATTGTATACTTAGGGGAAAAAGCAAGTGGTAAGAAATGGAAATAATCAGTCTCATAGTGAATCTTCTTTTGATATTGCACAATGCTTATGGAAATGTTTCTGCTTGGCATGCATAATAAAAATAATTTAATAATAATATAAGCTTCCTGAGAGGAAGAATTCTTTCTTTTGCTATCCTTTCTCCCTTCCTCCCTCCCTCCCTCCCTTCTTTCCTTCCTTCCTTCCTTCCTTCCTTCCTTCCTTCCTTCCTTCCTTCCTTCCTTCCTTCTTTCTCCTCTCTCTTCTCTCCTCTCTCCTCTCTCTCTCTCTCTCTCTCTC
The DNA here is from genome assembly GCF_011100635.1 of Trichosurus vulpecula. Lineage (NCBI taxonomy): Eukaryota > Metazoa > Chordata > Mammalia > Diprotodontia > Phalangeridae > Trichosurus > Trichosurus vulpecula. Next base: position 41,467,500 of record NC_050579.1, on the reverse strand, counting down.
TCTCTCTCTCTCTCTCTCTCACTGCCTGTGTAGCGGCTGGCCCATTGTAGGACATTAACAAATGCTTATTGACAAATCTATTGATTGACTGGTTCTGATTTCACCTCTAGGGCTCTTGCTTCTGCACCATAACGAGATGATGTCTGTGCTGCCCTTCAGCTATCAATCCTGAGGCATTCTTACCCGAGAGTCTTTTACAAAGAAGGATGTTGTCCCGAAAACATTAATCATGCTACTCCACCACTGCTGCCCCCAACTCCACCTCCCCAATTTTCTCTTCTAACCTTTAAAGAGCCCAGATGCTGCACGATGTAGTAAATAGAGAGAGCATTAGACTTAGAATTTGCACAAGAAGCAAAGGAATGTTCCAGCCTCAGTTTCTCTACTAACTAACTGTGTGACATTGGGCAAATCCTTTACCCTTTCTGGGTCTCCCCTTTGTCTTCTGTAAAAGGAGAATGTTATGTTTTAAAGTCCCTTTATTCTCTAAACAGTCTGTGATCACCTCGGGCCTCTGTTTCCTCACCTGGAAAATGGGAGTGATAAAATCCATACTGTTTATCTCACAGTGTTATGGTGAGCAAAAGCACTTTGTGTACTTTAAATTTGTAAAGTTCAAGTTTAAAACCATATCAATGTGAATTATTCAGTGTATTTTCTTGGCCTCCCTTTGTGTAGATGTGGATTTTCAGGCTGGAGTTATTTCCTTTAAACTGCTCCCCGCTTCCCCATTATAGATTTATTCTTCTGGCAACACCACTCCTAGACCTAGAGAGCAGGGTGAATGTGAGGGTAATGAGCAACCTCTCCTCTGACCCTATTTGTATGACTTTGGGAAAGTTGCTAAACCTCTCTGGGCCTCAGTTTCCCCACATGTAAAATGAAGGGAGTTGGCCTGGATGGCTTCTCAGTTCCCTTCCTGCACTAGAGCCATGATCCTATTGTCCTATGACTTGGTTTTAAATCTTCACTCTACGATTTAGCCCCTGGGAAAACTTGGGCCCATCCCTTCCCGTCTCTGGGCTTCAATTTCCCCATCTCATAAACAGTGGACTTTATGATCTCTGAGGTCCCTGCCAGCTCTAAGCTGTGGCCCTTGGCTGAGGATTTGTTTGGCTGCCCCTTCATGATTTAGCTAAATGACTGTCTCCTCCCGTCTGTGATTATGCAGTGTCTATAAAATAATGTTCTTGATTCCCTGTCCCTCCATTGATACAAACACCACTTTTGTTCAGGCCTTCAATCCCCTTTTCCCAGACTATGGCATCAGCTTCCTCATCTCTGTCACTGCTTCCAGTCTCCGATCCATCCTCTACACAGCGGCCACAATAATCTTCCTAGGACAGAGGTCTGGTCATAACACTTCCCTACTCAGAGGCCTGCAATAAAACGCTCACTATTCAGCTAGGCCTTCAGAGCACCCCACAATCTGGCTTTAACTTAACTTCAGGCTTATTTGTATTACTCCCTCTTAAACCCTGGATGTTCCATCCAAACTGGCCTGCTAGCTCTTACCACATTTGCCCACAGTATTCTGTCTTCTACCACCAAGCCTGTGACCTGCCTGGCATGCACTCCTTCCTCATTTCTGCCTCTGAGAATCCCCCTTTCACTCTAAGTCTCAGCTCAGGTAGCATCTCCTCCAGAGAACTCACATCCTCCCTGCCCCAGGTGTTACTATTTTGTCTCTCCTGAAATTACTTTGTATTTAGTGGTGCCCATTATGCATCTCCCAGTAGCAGAGACTGTCTTCTACCTTTCTTTGGATCCCCAGCACTTAGCACAGTGCCTAGCACAGAGTAGGGGCTTAATAAAAGTTTGTTGAATTGAATTGAATATAAGTTAGTTGAGGACTGTTCTTCCGTGTTATTGTCTAGCACACAGGAGAGTTTTTGTATGGCCCATGGAATCCATCCTTGGTCCCACTCCCGTGTATCCTTGGCAGGAAGATGGGCTGTCTTTAGCTGTCAGATCCTGTAAGGCTGGGTCTTAATTGGTAACTTTCCCTATGCACAGAAATCAGTCAATAAACATTTATTCAGAACCTACTATGTGCCAAACACTGTGCTTAGCTTTAAAGATTCAAAGAACAGTTAAAAGACAGTCTCTGCTCTCAAGGAGCTCACGATCTAATGTAATAATAAACAGATAGATAGATAGATAGATAGATAGGTGTGTGGATGGATGAATGGATGGATGGATGGATGGATACAGAGACAGATAGACAGACAGATTAGATAGCTAGACAGACAAACAGATAGATAGATGTATAGATAGATAGATAGATATAGATATAGATATAGATATAGATATAGATATAGATATAGATGGATAGATGGATGGGTGCATGGATGGATGAATAGATGGATACATAGATAGACAGATTAGATAGATAGATAGATAGATAGATAGATAGATAGATAGATAGATAGATGGATAGATGGATGGATGGTTGGATGGTTGGATGCATGGATGCATGGATGGATGGATGGATGGATGAATGGATAAAGAGAGACAGACAGACATCTAGATGGATAGATAGATAGATAGATAGATAGATAGATAGATAGATAGGTGTGTGGATGGATGAATGGATGGATGGATGGATGGATGGATGGATGAATACAGAGACAGATAGACAGACAGATTAGATAGCTAGACAGACAGACAGATAGATGGATAGATAAATAGATAGATGGATAGATAGATAGATAGATAGATAGATAGATAGATGGTTAGATGGATGGATGGATGGATGGATGGATGAATGGATGGATACAGAGACAGACAGACAGATTAGATAGATAGATAGATAGATAGATAGATAGATATAGATATAGATATAGATGGATGGATGGATGGATGGATAAAGAGAGACAGACAGACATCTAGATAGATAGATAGATAGATAGATAGATAGATAGATAGATAGATAGATAGATGTCTAAGGTTTACAAAGCATTTACATGCATCATCTCATTGATCATCACATTGACCCTGGGAGGTAGGTAGGTGCTATTATTATATTCTTTACTAGGAAGTCTCTGAGGCAGGATTTGAACTCAGATCTTCCTGACTCCAAATCCTGCACTTTATGCACTGTACTAATGATGGAATCCTAATAAAGCTGCCTCCAGCCCAAATAGTCTAACTTCTTTCTGGGCTCCACTGAACAGCAGGAATGTCCTGATTAACCCACAGAATCTGGCTTTAACAACACCACAGGCCCCCAGACTCAATACGGCCACTGCCCCTAGCTAGCCACTGCCCCCAGATCCAATTCATATGTTTGAACAGGTATGTTCTTGCTCAGCCACAATCACATCCTCCATTTAGCCCAAGACAGGACCACAATACCTAACTATCCATGTTGACCAGATAAGACCACAGTAGCTAGCCAATCAGAAAGCAGCATGACTAGGATGTTTGACCATTGAACCACAGAGGGGATCCCTTTACCTAATCCCTTAATAAACCCCTCCTGCCTTTTTAATATTCACAATTTCTGTTGTGTAATCAGCATCATTACACTATAAAATTGCCTGTGCTGTCTTACTAAGTTGCTGGTTCCTCTTGGAACCTAGCCCACTTCTGAGGGGCATCAATTCTTAATAAATGCCTCTATTTAGATTTGAGGTGGTGTGACTTTGAGTTCTTTGAGACACTGCTACCACAACACACCATGAAACCACAACATTACCTAATCCCTGATCCTATTATAGAACCATAGATTTAGAACTAAAAGGGACCCCTAGAGACCAACTAATCTGGAGGCTTAACTTTTTGCATCATGGATCTCCTTGGCAGTAGTCTGGTGAACTATATGGATACTTTTCAGAATAACATTTTTCAATTAAATTAACAGGATTGCAAAAGGAAGAAATCATATTAAAATAATCACATTAATATATTATCAAATATAATATAATAAATGTGATATCATAATCATATAATATAATATAAAAATAGTATTATCAAAATATGTAAAAATTAGGTTCACATACATCAGCTTAAAAACCCCTGATCTGTACCAACAGCCAATTTTTCTTAACTTTCTTTTTCAATTAACTATTTCCTTTCTTCTGCCCTTTTGTTGAATAAAAAGATAATTGAAGAAATTGAAATCTTTGTAATTAATATTCATAGTCAAACAAAACAAAATTCCCACATTGGCCATAGCCAAAAAATATATATCTCATTGTGCAGGAGGTAGGTCGCCTCCTTTGTCATTGGTCCCCTGGAGTCCTGGTTGCTCGCTGAGTTACTCCGAATTAAGTTGTAGTCTTCTTGTATCAATTCTTTTCCTGGTTCTGCTTACTTCAATTTATATCAGTTCCTCCAAATCTTCTCAGGTTTCTCTGAACTATCCCCTTCATCATTTCTTATAGGTCAATAATTTTCCATTACTTTCATATACTGTAATTTTTTCAGCCATTCACCAGTTGAAGGACACCTCCTTTGTTTCCAGGTCTTAGCCACTACAAAAAGAGGTGTTGGGAATATATTAGTACATGTGGGTCCTTTTTCTTTTTCTTTCATCTCTTTGGAGTATAGTCCTAATAGTGACATCTCCAGGTCAAAGGGTAAGCACACCAACAGCCCCATTTTACAGATGAGAAAACTAGAAGAGGTTAAGAGACTCAACCAAAGATACCCAGGGAAGGACAGAGGCAGAATTTGAACCCGAGCCCCATGAGGACAAAGTCATTGTTCCTTAGGCACCTTGCTTGTTGGAGATGAGAGCATTAACAAACTCCCATTATTTACCAAGCCAATTGGTTTTTTTCCTCTCTTGTCTCCCTTGGCCAGTGGAAGATTTTCTAAGCTTTTTTTTTCCTTTCCTTTTCCTCTGTTCCCCATGCGTTCTCTGCATTTCCCTCAGTCAAGTCTGATTTCCAGAATGTCGGCCCTATCAGAGCCTCGGGGAGATGCCTCTCCTTCTCAGCCCCCTCCCGCCTTTATTAGCAGGCAGTGTGGTTTGTGCCCCCGCTAGCTTTGTAAAGGTCCTTTCCTGGCATTATCTCTCTCTCCCTGTTGGTTGTCCTTTATCTTGCTCCCCGCAAGCTCCAACTGTTCCAGCATTTCCTTGTTTAGTTCCCAACACAGATTACTTCTTATTATTAATGTAATCCTTGTCTTCATCTAGAGCCCTGCTCCGAGGAGCTCAAAGCACTTTATAGGCCTTATCTCTGCTCTTCCTCAAACCTGCTTTGTGTGCTGGTAATTGAGGGGATTTGGAGGAAAGAGTGAAGAGGAGGATTTATCTCCTTTTTTAAATGAGGAAACTGAGGCCCAGAAAGTATGTGGAGACAGGCCAAGGTCAGTGGCAGACCTAGGAGCTGGTCCTAGTCATCCAGATCTGACCAGCTTTGGGTGGCCCCCTTGGTTCTTCCACTTAAGAAAGTTCCAACTGTTTTTATTTTTCCCCACATGACAAAAAATTGAGAAAAAGTATGATGTCTTAAAAAGAGTACCAGATATGAAATCAGAGGACCTTACCCCATCATTGACTGAATAAATACAATTTTAGTCCATCTATCTTACTTAGCAACCCTGGCATCCTTTCCATAGCCCTTCTCTATCGACTCTGTGTCCAGATTTGGCCATTTCTATTTTCAGAGATCGTGAAATGGTGGGTGGTAGGTGGGGTGCCCTTATCCAGATACACAAGAAGTTCTCAACACAAAGAAAGAAACTTTCCTAATCTCCCACCCCACCCCCACCTGCTAGCCCCTCCAGGACCAGGGGTAGATTGTTGGGCTAAGACTTAGGAAGTACAAGAGTTCAAATCCAGCATCAGGCACTTTCTAGCTGTGTGATTGGAGACAAGTCACTTAAACCTCCCTTATCCTCAGTTTTCTCATCTATAAAAAGGGGATAATAATCTCAGCTACCTCCCAGGACTATTATAAGGATAAGAGGAGTTAACATTTGCCAAGTAAACATTTGCGAGCCTTAAAATGTTATATGAAAATTAAATTAAATTAAATTGCTAGTTATTAAACTTAAAATGCTGTGATTTGTATCTGACATTGTGTCTATTTGCATTGAATCTGTTCATACTAATTCCTCTGATAGAGTAAGGGCTTCTTGAGGGCAGGATGGGGCATTTTTGTTTCTGTATTTTCTAGGGCCTGGCACAGGACAAGTACCGGATAAATGTTGGTTGATCGATTTCTTGAGTTCCTTTACTTAAGTGCACCTCCTAATAGACAGTGGAGGAGAATATTTTGTGTGTGAATTAAATCATATTTTAACTATGGCAGGAGACTGTGCTATATAAAGGAACCTCGTGGTAAATTCTTTCATAAAACAATATGTTTTCTATAGTGCAAATAACCACTTGCATAATTTATCGAGTTTATATATTTGGACTGTCATAGATCAGGTTTTTTGTTTGGTTGGTTTTTTTGGTAATCAGAGGACAATTCATTTATATTCTTTTCTCCATTTCAGAGATGGGGAAACCAGGGCTCAGAAGCCTCAGAGGAAACTAGTATTTCCCCAGTTCTTCTACTGACCCTTAAATCACTGGCCATCACTGATGGAGTCTTAGAGTGGCAGTGGATATGAAGTGCTCTTGAATCTGACCTTCCTTAATCCCTTCCCACAGGTAAGTAACCCCTTCTTCAGCATCCCTGATAGGTTGCCACCCAAAATCTGCTCAAAGATTCCCAGTAACTGGTAGCTCACTGCCTTACAAAATAAACTTGCTCTTTTGCTAGACAACTATAATTTTTTTTTTGCAGAAACATAGATTTGGTAGGAACCAGAAGGGATCTTAGGAATCATCTAGCCCCCAACCTCCCTCCCCCTTTAACAGATGGAGAAACTGAGGGGAGTGATCTGCTTGAGATCATGCAGATATAAGTGGCAAAATTGGGATTTGAATTCAGGTCCTCTGGATATAAAATCAGTCTTCTCATTACACCATTGTCTGAGTAGATGGCACCTTCCTTTTGTTAAACTGAAATCAACCTCTTTGTACCTTGCACTGAAACATGCTTCTTTTGGGAAGGAGTTGGGGTGAGTAGACTTAGCTGGCTTGCCCATGTAGCCCTGGGCCATACATTTAAGCCTGGTGTTCCACAACCAGAAAATTGGGAGAAAATAGACTTAGCGTACCTTGCCTTCTTTTACTGATTTTTTTTTCTGAATTAGGACTTCGCAGCCCCATGCCTCCATGATGGTTGCTATTCTCATGGTAGGCCAATGTATCTTGGTTCATCATTTAAAAACTCCTTTCTTCAAGAAGGCTTTATTTATGCTGGGTGATCTTGCCTCAATTTTTCCCAGAAAGTCAGCTCCAAACAGCTTGCCATGAGTCCCCCTGGACCTGGAGTCCATTGACCTCTGCCCCAGACTCTGCTGCCTCTTGCTTGACTTCCCCTTACTTTTCCTCCCTCCCAGTGTCTTTCTCTGCCTCTCAGAATTGAACAGTTGACAGGCTTTCTTTTATCTCCTCTGGCAGCAATGGGGGCCTACTCTGCGCTGCCAAGAGACAAGTTAGAGCCTGGACTGAGGGGGACGCTTGAGCTGCCTAGCTGGAGAGGCAAGGAGCTGGTGGCTGAGTGGAGACTGCATCAGCCAAGGATGCTCAGGAGGAAACCAAGTCTCCTGGGGTTATTTGATGGATCAGCTGCATAATTGCAGCTTAAGCCCCACTGCAAAGCCTTTCTTTAGAGCTCAGCAGCCTTCCCAGACCAGGGAAACGTGGTTGTACAAGGAGTGGCTGCTACATCCCCAACCTGAATTTATGGGGCTGTCCTTGAATACGGAATCGCTGCCAGAGATATATCTCCCAGGCTATCTGCAGGGAGTGGGTATATCTGATTAATCTGGGCAGTGCCTGGAACAACTCTGCTCAGGAAGCAGACCCAGAGATCTATTGCCTTCTCTTTGCCCGGGAAATTCTTCTAGCCCGCCTCCAAATCTCTGGCCAGCGTCAACCACTTAGCCTAGAGAGAGGCGCCATGACCCGCTCAGGCCGTGGGCACTAATAATACTTGGCATTTATCAAGTACCATCCTCCTGAGATTCTCTTTCCAAAGGGCTTTGTTGAAGCTGATCTCATTGAGGGTAAGGAGTAGCGGTGGGCTGGGGGGAGGCAGGGAGAGATCAGCTTCCTCCTTGGACTGTGGATGCCATTCAGTCCCAGACCCTGCAGTAAATCTGAGGTCTTTGTTGAAATCTTAGATTACTCTGACTTCTGGTCCCTCTTGTGTCTCTGAAGGCAAATACTTGTATCATGGAACAGTCATTAGATAGATCTGGGTGTTTGCAGAGGGGAGTTTTTATCTGTTAGAGCTCTGGCCTTCAGGGTCCTAACCCTGGCTGATCTGGACCATTTGCCCTTGTCAACCCACATTGTGATCCATTAACCTCCATATACCCTCAGCACTCCCCAGCCCTGTTTGTTAGAGTGGGCACAGGAGGAAAGAATGGAATTTTTATGACGTTGTATTGCTAGGAGTGACACTAAAGTCTCCCAGTGATTTATCTCTCCCGAGGGGCTTTCCCTTCCCAATATCAGTCTGTCTCCTCCTTGCCTGATACACTACCCTAGCCTGAGACTTCCTGTAAAGGCACTTTGAGCGTAGAAGCCCTGGGGAGCATGAGTGAGTGAGAAAGTGTGAGAGAGATTTATGTCCAGAGCCAAATCAGAGATTTCAGCACCACCATTATTTGGGAACTTGTACCTGTCAGATGACAATGACCAGGCCGATAGAGACAGAGAAGATGCAACTAGCTAGCTCACAGTTAAGAGAGATAATTGGGCCTCTGGGTAGATGGCTCCTGGTCTGGCTGTCATCATAGCTACATCCTCATTTCTTTTTGACTGGAAAGCCCACACGCCCAGCTCTCTTTTTCCCCCATCCAGAGTTTTTCTATCAGGGTGGCCAGAGCCAATTAGGGCACAGGCTAGCCTGAGAGTGTAGACAAGAGGGGATTCTAGATGGGAGAAGAGGATTCAGTGACCCTCTTCTCCACCCCTTCAGGAATACTGGCCTTGTACTAATTCACTATGTGACCTTGGGTAAATCACAGCTTCTTCTGCCTCTCAGTTCTCTCATCTGTGAAATGAAAGGTTTAAATTAGATCAGGGGTTCTTGAACTGTGGTCCATGGATTGTAGATTTCAGGGGAGGGGAGTGTGAATGTAGATAGGGAAAAAATTACTTCTTCATTTTCGCTGATCTTTGGCTTCCTTTGTAAACCTACTCATTTTATTTTATTTCATGCATTTAAGAACATTACTCTGAGAAGAATAATTAAGAATAAGAAGAATAATATTCTGAGAAGGGTCCATAGGCTTCATGAAACTGACTACTCAAGGGACCCATGGCATTAAAAAAAAAAGCAAAACAAAACCCTGGACTAGATAATCTCTAAGGGCCCTTCCAATTTCAGATCCTATGAACATGAATGCTTTGGTTAAATGAGAGAAGAAGCCCAGAGTGAAGAAATCCTTTGGGAGCACAGGCTAGGATGCGTGATTCTTCCTTCTGGTTCAGAACAATGGCTTTTCTCAGGGCCTTTCCCATCTTGTCCCAGTCTATTCCAAGCCAGGAAAATGGCCTCATGACAGTTTCCTCCTGGGACAAGATATGTGCACCCAGCTGATCCCAACAGAGGGAGCCATTGGACAGACTTTCCAAGTCCACCCAATGTAGCCACTCACCCCAGCTTCAGGAACCCTGTTTCCACTGTGGCAGCAGGTCTTCTTCTCCTTTGGGGGAAAAGACTACAAAAAGAGAGTGTGACTGATTTTCTCCCCAATAATTTCCAACGGACTTACATTTTAGATAAACATAACCATATCCAGCTATGTACTTGGGAACAAAAGAAAAAGTGAAATTTCGTGTTGAATTGCTGAAATTGTATTTTATCAATTCAAATCTGGTTATAAATAGATCTTAAAAACTTCTACTCATCTTCTTCTTACCTTCTTCCCACCCCCCCATATAGGTCCTATATGTGTCTTCCCCCTGTTAGAATATGAACCCCAAGAGAGCTAGGAATGTCTTGCTTTTCTATTTGTATCCCCCACATTTAGCACAATGCTTTGCACATAGTAAATGCTAAAAAATAAATTCTTATTCATACATTCTTTATGCTTTACCTGTCTCCTTAGCTATAAAATGAAAGGGTTAGATTGGATCAGGAGTTCTTAACCTGGGATATGTGAACACTTAAAAAATATTTTTAAAATATCAATATAATTGGTTTCCTTTGTAACTCAGTGTATTTTATTTTAGGCATTTTAAAACTTTATTCAGAAAATGGACCTACAGGCTTCACTAGACACTGCTCGAGGAGTCCATGGCACAGAAACATTAAGAACCATTGAACTAAATAAATCAAGAGTGCTCTGGGCTCTGCAGCTCTGAGTCCTAGAGAGGGCTGGCCTTGGAGTCAGATACCTAGGTCTAATACCTACTGGCTGTGGAACCCTGGCCGAGACACTTAACTTCTAAATGCCCCAAATGTGAAACTGCATCTGTGAAGGGAGGGAGTCCTCCACATTGGCTATTTCCACTCAGGTGAATTCACTGTTCTGTACTGACCACCCCCCCCAAAAAAAAAATCCTGGCACAAACTACTTCACAACACTGTCTTGAGCAAAGTTCTTTGTAGTTCAACTTAAATGTGTTTAAATGGCCTACTTTCTGAGGCTTATTATACCTTTTTAAAAAGTTATATTTTTTAAATTTAATTTTTTGTTACATTTTAAGTTCTGAACTGTCTCCCTCCCCCCCACCCCACACTAGAGAAGGCTACCTTTTGACCCAGATCTCTCTCTCTCTCTCTCTCTCTCTCTCTGTCTGTCTCTTTATCTGTCTATTTATCTATCTATATCTGTGTGAAATGGTGGTTTTACATATATCTATATCAAGATATATGTAAAATCATACTATGCACACTTCTATTTATCATTTCTTTCTCTGCAGGTGGATGGCATCTTCCTTTGGAGTTGATTTGAATATTTATAATACTCAGAATAACTTAGTTGTTCACAATTACTCTGTAAACAATATTGCTGTTACTGCATACACTATTCTATTAGTTCTACTCATTTCCCTCTTTATTAGTTTATGCAAGTCTTTCCACAGTTTTCTCAAAGCATCCTGCTCATCGTTTCTTACAGCACAGTGGTATTCCATCATAATCATATACCACAACTCGTTCAGCCATTCCCCAATTGATGGGCATCCCTTCAATTTCCAGTTCTTTGCCACCACAAAGAGAGCTGCTATAAATATTTTAAAACATGCAGGTTCTTTTTCTTTAATCACCTTGGGAATAGACCTAATATTGATATTGCTGGGTCAAAGAGTATACACAGTTTTATAACGCAGTTGGGCATAATTCCAGATTGCTCTCCAAAATGGTTGCTTATTATACCTTACTCACCCTCACCTTCCCTTCTATCCTGCCAAGCAGACTTTTGTGCTATTCTTCCCACACAACAATCCATGCTCCATCTATGAACTTGTAACTCTTCCTGACCACTGCCTTTTAGAATCTCTAGTTTTCTTCAAGAGTCAGATACTGCCTCCTCCATGTGGTCTTTTCTGATTTCCAAACTGCTAGTGCCCCCCACCCAAAACTAACTTATTTTTGTGGCGTGTGGTGTGTGTGTGTATGTATGTACGTATGCATGCACACAGATATGTATATATGGGTATATATACAAGTTGGCTACCCTCTTAAAAGCCCCTTTAGGGAAGAGGCTGTTTCATATTCATATAGCACTTACAATGTGCCAGGCACTGTACCAAGTGCTTTACAAATATTACCTCATTTGATTCTCACAAAACCCTGGGATTACTATATTCCCATTTTACAGTTGAGCAAACTGACATAAACAGAGATTAAGCGATTTGTTCAGGATCATCGCTAGGAAGTGTCTGAACCGGATGGGAACTCAGGTCTTCCTGGCCAAGCACTCTATCCTCAGAGCCACTTCAAGTCCTCTAGTTCTAGCCTTGGGGTCCTGGGGAAAGGCAAGATGCCCCTGTTGTTGGCTATCACTCCAAATCTGACTCAGACTCTTGTTTTCTACTTTCTCCAAGGCAAATCTTGGGAAGTAGGTATGGCTGCCAAGAAAGAAACTTGTTCTGGGCAAACAGTGAGTGTTCTAGGACAAGGTTTCCCTACACATCCTGGGGAGTTTAAGGTTCATAGACTGATAAGAGCAGCAGAAAAAGAAAGGCACACAGAGAAGGGAGGGGGATGTCATTGAGACATAGCTTTTATTAGTAATACTCACACTTGGGGGGCTGATGGGCATGACAGGATTCCAGGACCTAGACTTAAGCACTGACTGGCCTGAGGGCCTCTGTTACATGCCTTGCTTTATCCAGGTCAGGTTTCTCTGGGGTATATCAATAATTGACTCAGGGGACTGAAGATGGGGTATGCTGGCTTGCCTTGGGGACTCCTAATCTATTTAAGGTGACTTGGTATTCTGGGGGATGGGCAAATGAGGTATCAGCCAACTAGGGGTCCTTGCTAGTGCCGAGGCTCATCCCCAATTCCATGCAAATGATTCAGGTTACTGTTTTGTGGTTTCTTTATCTCAATAGGAAACTTTCACTTGGATGGATATGTTAGGGGTGGGGAGCAAGGAGGTGAGAGTGGTTGGTACAGCTTGGTTTGCCTCTGGCCAGTGCTTGGTCATAGGGATCTTAAAGACTATGGGTGGGTTTCCATAGTATTGTTTCTGGTTTCTGTTTACTATGAACTTGATAAACATCAGAAAATATGAACATTTCCATATACAATGAACACCAAAAGAGGACTGCATATGAAATTGTGAATCTTGTACATTTGTTGCTGCTGTTTAGTCATTTCCAGTTGTGTCCGATTCTTCATGACCCCATTTGGGGTTTTCTTGGAAGAGATATTGAAGTGACTTGCCATTTTCTTCTCTGGCTCATTTGACAGATGAAGAAACTGAGGCAAATGGTTAACTGACTTCACAGGGTCACACAGCTAGTAAGTATCTGAGTCCAGATTTGAACTCAGGAAGATGAGTCTTTCTGACTCCAGGCCTGGCACTCTATCCACTGCATCATCTAGCTGCTCAAATCTTATACACACAGCTTTTTTTAAAAAAGGATTAAATTGGACACAGTGGTACTACAATTGTCCTACTTGCCCTGCTCTCTTTGTATCTTAAAATATTTCACTGATGCTCATTTATTTCTCATTATTCCAACCTCCCCAATTCTCCCCACTAAATCAAATACAATCCCCTCTTATGACAATTAAGGATTGTCAAGCAAAACAAATTAACACGTTGGTCATGTCTGGAAATGTAAGCTTCATTCTGTACCCCTAGTCCATCACCTCTCTACCAACAAATGGGAACCTTGTTTCATCCTCAGTCATCTGTCCTTTTGGTCCATTGCTTCACTGATCAGTTCTAAAGTCTTTCAAACTTGTTTCCCTTTGCAATAATATGCCATTGAACAAAGTGTTCTCCTAGTTCTGCTCATTGCACTCCATATCAGCTCATGAGTCTTCCTAGGTTCTCTGATTCTGTCCCTTGAATCATTTCTTATGACCCAATTTTACATCACACTTATATCCTGTTTAGATCTTCACCAATTCATGAGCCCCTGGTTAATTTCCAGCTCTTTGCTACAACAAAAAGTGCTGCCTTAAATGGACTCGGACACTTGGGCTCTTCTCTTTTCCCTTTGACCCCCTAAGGATATATACCTCCTAGTGGCATTGCTGTATCAAAGGATACGCACAGTTAAGTGATATTTGCTTTTATGAAAATATTGGACCAATTCATTCATAGAATTTAGTTGAAAGGAACTTAGAGACCACCTATAACAACATCTATGCTTTAACAGCTGAGGAGACTAGGGTTCTGGAAAGGGAAATATTTTATCCAAGATCACATAGGTAATTAAATTTAATTCAGTTTAATGAACAGTTATTAAGGGCCTACTGTGTGATTTTGATCCATTGACGTGTAACCCTGGGCAAGGAATTTAACCTCCTAATTCGACTTTATGCCACTAATCTAGGCAGCTTTCTTTGGGGGGAGGCGAAGGAATCCTTAATAATAAATGGCTAGATTGGGATTTGAACCCAAGTCCTCTGAATTTAATTTCAATTTACTTTCCACTCTCCCTAGGGATGGCTCTGGGCTCCATAATGTCCTACAAATTATGCTGGGAAGAACTGCCCCCTCCAGAAGGATACCCCTGCCATGAATGACCATGAATTAGTCAGGAAGAGATCCTGATTAGGAAGAGTAGAAACTGTGGAGAGTCAAGAAGCCTGTGGCCATCCTACTATGACCTTCCTAACCTGGTTGAGTTCCTTCTCAGGCTCCTTATACATTAGCCTCTGGCCACATACAGCTCAGTGACACTGACTTCCATGCTGTTCCTTACACAGAATACTCCAGCCCAGATTCTGGGCATTTTCTCTGGCCATCCCCTATTCCTAGAAAGCTCTGCCTCCTGACCTTGGCCTCTGGTTTCCTTAACTTCCTTCAGGTCCCTGCTAAAATCCCACCTTCTGCCAGAAACCTTTCCTGAAGTTCCTTAATATCTTCATTGATTATCTCCAATTTATCCTGTCATGGATATCCTGTTTGTACATAGTTGTTTTCATGTTGTTCCTCGCCTTAGACTGTGAGCTCCTCAAGAACAAGCCTTCTGTCTTTCTTTGTATCCCCTGCTCTTAACACTGTGCCTGGCACACAGTAGGCACTTCATAAATGCTGGATCCTTCTCAAATGTTGGGGTGATTCAGTCAAACTATGCAACTGAACAATGGAGGAAAATCTCATAGAAGAGAAACGATTCTCTCAATAGATGCCAAGGAGTCTGAATTATTTGCTGGCATAAATGCTAAGGAGACCTCTGGGATTTTCTGGGCAAATTTTCTAGGCAGAGGCAAACAATTCCCCCTGAGGAGGAGCCGAAGTCCCGAGGCCCTGGAATCATGGAAGCTTTTTTTATCCTGAATCCCCAGAAGAGGAGTTGGGATGTTGGCAAAGTATCTCCTGAGCTTGTCTCTGGTGACAAATTGGTTTGTGTGCTGGAGACTGTTTGGAGTAAGAGAAGGAGGGAGGGATGGAGATGTAGAAGAGCTTAGTAGGAAGGCTTGGAAAGGATGGACTTTCAGAGGCCACTTAATGCAACCTCTTAACTAACGCTGGCACCTCTCTATAGCATCTCTCATAAGGAGTCATCCAATTACTCCTTGGAGGCTGCATGGTAGTGTGGTGGAGTATTGGATTCAGTCAGAGGACTTCTGTTTTTGCAATAGCTTCACTTACAAATGTCTTTTCCCCATTCTCGCCTTTCTAAGGAGTTCAGCACAACCAGCCAACACATCAACCAAGGCTGACAGTATATGCCAAATTACACATCCAGAGTCCTCTGTGTTTTCAAAGAAAGAGGGGGAGATATACACATATTAAAAACAAACAAACGAATACTATTCTGAACTTCACGAAGACAAGTACAATGATTTCCAGGTACAAAATAAGATAAAAAAGTGAATTACATGAGAAACTACAAATCTCTACTATGTAGCTGTATGTATGCATGTATGTACGTATGCATGTATGCGTGTATGTGTGTATCTATCTATCTGTCTATCTATCTATCCATCCATAATAGGGATTTGTGTATGTATGTATGTATGTATGTATGTATAGAAATATATTCCAGCATTCCAGACTGTCCATATCTTTGTGTACATGCATGTGTGTGAATATATATGCATATATATTTCAACATATCTTCAAAACTACCCTGCTTGTCTCAGTTTCCATCTCTACATTTTTTAAATACCAGAAAATCCTACTTTCCATGGCATTTATTTTGTGATAAATCAAATCAAATATTAAGGTGAAGACTCAAATCCTCAGGGGACAGTAACCCACAGGGAGAGAAAAGGAATGATTTGCACATTCTGCCCAGGGCTCAACAGTGTCTTGTCTCAGCTCTGTTCTACGCATATGCCATGTTCTGGGCCTTAGATATCTTATGGGTGAGAGGGGAATCATTAGCAGTAGAATAAGAAAAGCGCAGAGAGCAGGGAGCAGGTTGTAAGTGAAGAGTTCATTAGCAATCCTCGCAGTGTGAGTCCTCATTGAGATGTGGTGGTAGGAGACTGGGGCTGGGGCTTTTCCTTTTCGCTCTTCTGATTCTTGCTCTTCTCTTTTTTCTTTAACTTCTTTGTTCCTTTTCTTCATCATTTTTGTTTTCTTCGTTCTTCTTCATCTTTGTCTTCCTTTGTCCTTTGTCTTTTGTTTTCTTTCTGTTCTCATTGACTTCTTCACCTTCATCTTTTTCATTCTTATTCTTCCTTCATTTCTTTTTCCTTCCTTCCTTTTCTTCATCTTTGTCTTTGTCATCAGATTTCTTCTTCATCTTCACCATCACCACCACCACCACCATCTTCTCTTCCTCCTCCTCCTCCTCCTTCTCCTTCTTCTTCCATTGAAGTCAACCAAAAGTACATATAAAATAAATGACCTGGGACAGATTTTGGCAAATTATTCCCTAGCTAAAGTTCCCTTTGTCTGCTGTGGTACCTTATTCCATAGACTCTCCTCTGACCCCCAAATGAGGATCTTACCTCTTCATTTATAACTTCACCCCATCAAATTAAATTTGGCTCATATGGGCCCCCTAGACAGAGCTTACCCCTCCATTTACAATACAACACTCATTCTTAGCTAATAAGGAAGGTTCTTCACTTTGGGCAGCCCTTTAAGATTCCACCAAAAGAGTGCCATGAAATCACCAAAGGAACCACTAGGCACCTCCTTCTCTCCTTGCTTGACGTGGGAGAGTTAAAAAAAGACCTTTTAAAAGCTGTGATTACAATTGTACCCATCAACTCTACAGCTCTACACACACACACACACACACACACACACTAGCAATAATTAGACACCTAGCTAGTCCCCTATCTACATAAAAGATGTCCCCTTTTTTCACATAGCCCAGCTGAAAGCTTGATGGAAATGAACCTAGATATCTCCTCTCATTTCAAAGTTTGGAGGAAATGAAAGACAGAGGTAAGAGTTAACTTGAAGGGAAAGAGGACACTATCATTCAAGTTGCCTTCTCTCCTTCATACTTTGGCCTTTACTTTTCTTGGTGAGAAGACCAAGCCCTTCCAGCCCACTGCTAGAGGACAAAGTCCAAATTGCTTATCTTGGCATTTAAGGCTCCTTCTGGCCCCACCATCAATCTGACCCCCCAACTGGTTTTCCCATGTAATTGCTTATTTCTCTCTTTATACCCTACCCTCCAGCCAAATTAGACCACTCTGTTGAAATTACCTTGCATTTGCCCACCTCCATGCCTTATCTGTACCTGGCAACTCCCTGTTCATTTCTGCCCATTAATGACTCAGCCTCCAAGGCTCAAGGGACCATCTCCATGAAATTTCCTTAATTCTTGACCCCCCTTCCTAGATATAATCTTTCCTTCCTCTGAAGTCCAATGGTACCTTCAGTTACTTCTAGCTTGTGTCCAACAAAAATAACAACAAACCAGCTAGTATTTATCTAAGCCCTTAAAAGTTACACAGCTTAGGTCGCATCATCTGATCCTCACAACAACCTAGTGAGATAGGTGATTATTATTATGGTCATTTTAGGCTAGGAGGCTAGAAGAAATGAAATTTAGTCAATGCCTGGGGCAGGATTTGAACTGAGGTCTTCCTGAGTCTAAGCTAGGTGCTCTAACCACGATACTGCCAAGCTACCTCAGACTTTTGTCTTCTAGCTAAGTGGACACTAGTCTTATCTCTCTGTGCTTAAAGGAGCTTTGCACCCTCCTCCCTAAAATGCTTACTAAGTGTTTAATAAATTTTTTGGAGTGAAGAACTAAAGTCTTAGGGCTTCTAAGAGTGAGAAGGCACCTCATAGGATTTCTAGTCCAATCTCCTTTTTCCAGAAGCGAAACCTGATTCCTGGATTTGGTAATGTAGTAAGTGACCGACTAGGGATTTGAATTCAAGTCTGCTGATTCCCAATTTCATGTTGTTCACTGCTCTGATGGCCCACTCTCCAATTCTAAAATAAAGCCATTTCGCTGTTGAGAATTCCTAGAGATCTGCACAATTTTCACCTTTCTCTGTCCTTATATATTTTTATTCCCCTACACCCACACCCCTGACCATTCATCCTGGATTCTAGGCACGTCACATCAAATGTACTCTATGGCAGGAAGGTGAAGTTGTTTTTTTGCACGAATCGATCTCCCCCATGTACTTGCACTGAAAACTCTTTTAACCACCTCTTCTCAGGGAGGCCCAGCTGAGCTGCAAGACTTCTGTTGCTAGAGTGAGGGAGAAGAAGGAGTTCTGGGATTTTTGAAAATAATCTATTCCTGGTCTAATTACAATAGATTTTTAAACCAATAACTAGCTATGTGACCCTGGGTCAGTAATTTCCCTTCCCTAGGCTTCTGTTCTCCCCTATGAGATGCTCAGCTTAGTTGGATTGATTTCTTATGCTCCTTCCAGCTCTCATGTTGTGTGACTCTGGTTTGGGATGTGGGTTTGCTTCAGACTGAAGCTCCATGAAATCCTCCATTTTTCTTGCTTCACTTAACTTTGTTTAGGGCTCTTAGCATGGGGCAATGTGTAAGACATTTAATAGCATTAATGTGACAAAGACAGAGTGATTGAGCTCCAGAGAATCCCAAGGAGAGGCTGGAAGAGAAAGGGGGACGGAAGGATTCCAAGTGGAAGACCACCACCCAGCAGAAGAGAGGGATTCCTTTCAAAAGCAAAACTGGACCAGCAATTCTGCTCTTGCAACAAAATGCCTCCAATATCTGACCTCTGAAGAGTTTGCCTCATTAGTACGGATCAGTTACTGGAGCTTATCTCCTGTTTATTATAATAAGATGAAGCATGGTGGGGGGAGGGAGGGAAGAGAACAAGAATTTATTAAGCACCTATTATGTGCCAAACCCTGTGCCAATGATTTTACAAATAGTATCTCATTTGATCCTGACCACAGCCTTGGGAGGTAGGTGCTGCCATTATCCCTATTTTGTAGTTTAAAAAGCTGAGGCAGGCAGAGATTAAGTGACTTGCCCAAGATCTCACAGCCAGGAAGTGTCAGAGGCTGGATTGGAACTCGGCTCTTCCTGCTTCTGGGTCCAGCACTCTGTGCACTATGGCACCACCTAGCTGCATTGGGAGGTGAAAAGAGTACATGACTTGGTATGAGGAAACCCAGGTTCAAATCTTGCCTCTGATATTCAATAGTTGTGTGACTCAGGGCAGAACCAAGTGCCAGGCTTCCCCTCACTTTCCTCATTTGGAGGAGGCTCAGCTTGGTCCTAAAGCTGCAGAGGTGGGTGGAGGGGGGAAGCAGAATGGGGTTCTTCTTATTCCTCACTCCTCCCATCCCCCCAAATGTCAGTCTTGATCACAGTCGAAGGTGTGTCATTGGTACAAAATCAGTTGGGTGATAGCTAGGTGGCACAATGGATAGAGTGCGGAGCCTGGAGTTCGGAAGGTCTGAGTTCAAATCAGCTTCAGATATTTACCGGCTGTGTAACCCAGGGCAATTTGATTAACTTTTGTTTGCCTCAGTTTCCTCAGCCGTAAAATAGGGACAATGATGGCGCCTATCTCCCAGGGTTCACCTGAAACTCTGATGAGATAATATTTGCAAAGAGCTTGGTAAAACCTGAAGCATCACGTAAATGCTTGTTAATCTTAATATTGCTTAGAGTGAGCTAGGAGGCTGCCATCTGGGGGCAGGTGTGCTTGCTCTCTGAGGCAGTCCTTTGGCTGATCAATACCAGATTTTTCAGGCCTCCATTGGCTTCATGCTATGCTGCCCCATCCCTGAGGGTCCTTCCTCTCTCCCGGAGACCACCTTTCCCCGTTGCTTTGCTTTGTTGTCTTTTCCTCCCTCCCACTAATGTGTCCTCTCAGGAATTGCAGGATGAGGGTCAGGATTTGGTAAAAGTGGGGATGGATAGGTCGTCTCCTCATCTGGGGAAACCAGACCAGTGTGGATTGTCTGCCCTCCTTCCCAACTGAAATCTGGACTAGGCACTTTACTAGAGTAATTTGCCCTGGGGGATACGTCTTCAACATGGGGATTCAAAATTTTCTAGCTCCTGACCTTCCAGTACCATTGGGAGGTGATTTTTCAAGGATCTAGAAAAATTTCATCATCAAAGCTCCTCTAGGTGGTCTCTGAGGGTGACTGTTGTGTAGCCAACCTAGTGGTGATTCTCTATCTGGGCTTAACTAAGCTGGTCCTTAGACAAGAAGCATAAAGTCCATCATGGGATCCTATTATGAGGAAGCCTCCCTATACGTGAGCTGTTAGGCTCATTCAAGATGAACTGAATTCTCTTCCTCCAAGGATGTTTCTGGCCAAAGAGCAAACACTCTTTGACATATCTGGTTCTTGTTACCATCAGCTGCTCAGAAGGGGCTGGTCAACTAGCAAACTAATTGGATATGGCAGGAGGGAAGGGGAGGAGAGGAAGAGGGCATAGTGGCAAGACTCTGAGGGGGCCTTGGAGAGAAGAGAAAAATTTGGGAGTGGAGTGGGGAGGCCTGCAGGTTGGAAGAGAGATCCTTGAAGAGAACCAGCCAAGCATGGGATGAAATGACCCTTCTTTTACTGTTAGTGAAAATTGTATGCTATTATTATCACATGCTTTAAGTATTTGTGCTATCTAAAAATTGTATGGTCAGCTTAGCACAGGGCCCTTGAATGGTGCAGGCACATTGATAAATGTGCATTGAATTGGCCACTTCTCTGAGGGGCAGGAGCCAATCTGCAAGTCACCTTGAGAACTGGGAACGGCATGGAGATAAGCTGGGCTGGAACAAATAGGAATGTTCATGGGACCTAGGCAGTGCTGTTAGACCTGCAGAGGGGCCTGCCAGAAACCAAGTGCCAGGCTTTCCACTCACCTTTGTCCTTTGGTGGAGCCTCAGCTTGGTCCTAAAGGAAAACAGTGGAGCTGCAGAGGTGGGTGGAGGGGGGAAGTAGGATGGGGTTCCTCTTACTCCTCACTCCTCCCATCCCCCCAAGTGTCAGTCTTGATCACAGTGGAAGGTGTGCAATTGGTACAAAATTAAATGGAAACATTCTCTATGCTTATGTAAACCCAAACACTTTAAACTTCTGTCTCTTCATTTCTATTTGCTTTAAAAAAAATTCTCCAATAACTCTTCACTCTCTCTCACACCCTCATATGCAGTCAGCCATTAAGTCCTGACATTCCTACTTGCAAAACTATCTCTTGAATATGACCACTTGTTTCCTCTGACATCACAATCACCCTGGGGTGGGTCTTCATCAGTAGCAATCAAGGCAGTGGCCTGCTGCTACTCTCCCTGCCTTCCAGCCCATCCTCAACTCAGCCATCCACCTGATCACCCTCAAACTCAGAGCTGATCATATCCCTGCACGTCATTTACTAAACCTCTCTGGCTCGCTTTGACCTCCAGGATCAAATACAAAATCATCTGTTTGGCTTCCAAAGCCCTTTCTAGAGTCTTCTTACACCTAACATCTGGTTATATATGTGTATATATATGTATATAAAATATGTATATACATACATACATGTATATATGTGTATGTATATATACATACATACACACACGTATATGCATACACACACACACACACACACACACACTCACTCTGGTCCAGTGATAGGAGCTTCCATGATGTTCCTCCCATATGACTTTCCAAACTCCAAATGGGATGTCCCCCCATTCCTGGAATGCTCTCCTTCTTCATCTCTGCCTCCTGGCTTCCTTCAAGTCCCAGCTAAAATCAAACCTTCTTTCCCTGTTCCCCCTAATTCCAAAGACTTCCCTGTATTATTTCAAAGTTATCATGTCTACATAGTTGTTCATATGTTGTCTCTCCCATTAGACTGTCAGCTTGTTGTGCACAGTTTTCCCCCCTTTCATTGCATTCTCAGCACTTAGTCTGGCACATAGTAGGGGGCAATTAACAAATGCAAATTGACTGATTGACTAAATAAAATGTTTAACCTTGACTGTCCATCAATTGAATCATAGGATCATCATAGACTTAGATGAGAGACCTTAGAAGACAATTGGTCCGACCACCTCATTTTACAGATGAGGAAACTGAGGCTTTGGGAAATTAAGTGACTTACCCAAGGTCACACAGCCCAGGTCCTCTCTAATGCTCTATCCATTAACCATACTATCTAGAACAGGATTTTTTCAAGCCTAAGTCCAGAAGATTAGGAGAATCCAGGTATTGAAGAGGTTAGGCAGGGACCAGTGATAGTGAAGACAGAGGGACCATCACCCCAACAACTTAAGTTTCAGCATATTATTGAAAAAATCCCCAAGAAAGGAAAGGAATCTGAGGTCCTACTGTGCCTGCTAGTGTCCTTCCTACCTGAGGTGTTTCTGTATCAACTGGTCCCCTATCTCTCCTCTCACAGGTAGTATGATTCAGTGGAAAGCATCTTGGATTGGGTCTCAGAAGACCTAGACTCTGGCTTCTGTTTTCCCACTGATTCCTTGTGTTACCTTTGGAAAAGCCACTTCACGTTTCTTGGCCTCAGTCTTCTCACCTGTAACACGAAAAAGTAGGATTAAGGGCAAGGTAGAGTTGGTGGATGAGTACTGTGTAATGGAAGTTGAAGGGGGCTTCTCAGATTAACTTATTGAATCCTCAAAGCAGCCTGATAAGATTACAAGGCTTGGACCCAAATCTTCCCTTTTTTATAGGAAGTTGGTATTCGGGAACCACAGTCTCCTTGAATTTCCTTCTCCAGCAGAGTTCAAGTACATGCTTTCCATTGCCATGTGCTTCAGCTGTAACTCGCCACTGCTCCTCCTGGTTAGGTGGGGGGTGGTAAGAGAAACCCCACCCCATTTCTTTTTTTGTATTCTGATATAGAAGTTCAGGGTACAGAAAATGCCTTTAAAGTGTCTCAGGAGTGAGCTGTTCCTTAACTCATTCTCATAGTTCACAGAGAATGTGACTCCTCTGATAAAGAGACCATCCTTGTGGCCCTTAGTCAAGCAATTACCAGGAAGTCACCCTAGTAACTAGGGACCAATCAGAGAAGTTCCCTCTGTCCTCCTAGTGAGTGGTTAGATATAAGTTTCTCATCAAGAGTCTATGACACACAGGAGCTCCACGGGAGGTGCCACTTTCCATCGATTGAGGTGCTGATCTACTGCTCCCCTCCCCCATCACAGCTAGATAGCTTGGAAGAAGAAAATGGATGTTCAGAACTGGCTGTTATTTACTATCTTCATTAACTGAGACAAGGCATTTTCCCACTTAAAGCCTCAGTTTCCCTTTCTGTAAATGGGGAGAGGGGTTGGATCAGATGACCTCTCAAATCTCCTTCAGCTCTTATGTTCTCTGCAAGCCACACCTTCATCCCATGATCCCCTCAATTCCACCTGTCTCTCCCCACCCCAGACCACCCCACAGCCCAGTTTGTCCCCTTGGCCATTCTCTGGGAAAGTCTCCAATTCCCAAAGGGAATCAAAACAGTGTGATTTCCTCGTGGGTATCAGTGCATCTGCATGGGTTACTCAGCAGCAGCACAAGCCAATAGCTTGACTCAGAGCCTTTAAGATAGAGACATTTAAAAAGAAATCCACCAAAAAAAAAACCTTGTCAGCAGTAATCATCCTTCCTCCACTGGGGGACCAGGCTTGCCTCACAGGGAGATAATTTACCTCTAAGAGGCTTGATGGCTCCCCTGGCTCAACAGAGGCTGCCGCAAAGGTGCCTATTACTATAACTGGGGCCCTCTGGGTCCCTCCCCTCACCTCCCACTGGCTTTGCTTCTCCGGCTCAGTAGTCTTCCTTTAGGGACAAGCATCTCCAACAAAAGGCAAACAGTTTTTCATCTTTCTCTTTCTGTCCTTGTCTCTCTGGGTTGCCAGAATTTGGAGCTGGAAGGGACATTAGAGATCCCTAGTCCAGCACTTTCACTTTACAGATGGGGATGTTGAAAAGAAGAGATGGGGGGTGACTGGCTCAAAGGCCTGTCAGAGACTAGGGAACAGAGACAAGTTTGAACCTGGGACCTCTGACTTCAAACCCAGAGGCTTCTTTTCAATATACCTCACTGCCTCTCTCTCTCTCTCTCTCTCTCTCCCCCCTTCTTTCTCTCTCCCTCTCACTTTCTCTCCCTTGTTCTCTCTGTCTTTCTCTTCCTCTCTCCTTTCTCTCTCATTTTCTCTGCCTTTCCCTTTTATTTTCTCTTTCTCTCTCTTCCTCTCATTCTCTCATTCTTTCTCTTGTTCTCTCTCTTTCTCTCTCATTCTCTCTCATTCCCTTTCTCTCTCTTCCTTTCTCTCTTCCTCTCTCTCCCTTGTTCTCTCTTATTCTTTCTCTTTCTCTCTCTCTCATTCTTTCTCCCTTTCCTTCTCATTCTCTCTCTTTCTCTCCCTCTCATTCTCTTGTTCTCTCTATTTTACTCTCTCATTATCTCTCTTGTCCATTCTTCCTCTCTCTCCGCTCTTCTCTCTCATTCTATCTCTTCATTGCTCTCTCATTCTCTCTCTTTCTCTCTCTCCCTCTCATTCTCTCATTCTTTCTCTTGTTCTCTCAATTTCACTCTCTCATTCTCTCTCTTGTTCCCTTTCTCTCTCCCTCTCTCTCCCTTGTTCTCTCTTATTCCTTCTCTCTCTCTCTCTCTCTCTCTCTCTCTCTCTCTCTCTCTCTCATTCTCTCTCCCTTTCCTTCTTATTCTCTCTCTTTCTCTTTCCTCTCTCATTCTCTTGTTCTCTCAATTTCACTCTCTTATTCTCTCTTGTTCTCTTTCTCTCTTTTCATTTCTTCCTCTCTCTACCCTCATCTCTCTCATTCTATCTCTTCTTTGCTCTCATTCTCTGTCTTGTCTTCTTCTGTTTTCTCCATCTCTGATTCTCCTTATTTCTGCTTCTCTATGCCTCTGAATTTCTCCCTCTCTATCTTATTCCTGCTACTTCTGAGGTATTTGCTCTTCTTTCTTCTATTCCCTTCCTTTCTTTTTCTCCCTCCCCTCCCCTCTTCTGAGGCAGTTGGGCCAGTCAGGGAAGAAAGGCCCAAACTAAGAAGCCCCAGGCCACTTGGGTTGGCTGGTTGGGTTGTTAGCCTGCTGAACTCTCTTTTCCATCTTTCTTCTCCTTTCTCTTTGGGTCAATATTCTACTTTGTTTCCCACAACCATTGGAGAGTCTCTGAAATCTTCTCCTTGGGAGAGAAAAACACAGCACACTTTCTGGGGTCTGGGGTCAGTGATTCAAACCATGATGGCCACCATGAGTGAGATATCAGACCATCTTTTCTTGGAAAAAAAAATTCCTGAAATGCTTGCTTACTCTCAAATGGAATGGGATCTCATCATTTCAGGAGTTTCTCCACTGCAGATTACAACCCAGCCACGTCTGCCCATCCTGTGTGACTTGTCTGAGAGTTCACCAAGGGGTTTGCTGCGATTTGTTGGAGGCCTTCCTTGCCTTCTGCTGACATTGGGAAAGTGACCCTAGAGGACTCTGTCCCCGTGCCATTCTCTGTGACATAACCAGCTCATCTTTAAAAAAAAAAAAACAACCTTCCTTTAATTTCTTGATAACATCTTTTATTCATACTCTTTGAAGTTCTCAGTTGGCTAAATGTTGCTGTTCATACCCACCATTCTCTTCTTCATTGCTCTCTGTGTGATACCCACATTCCTTAGAGACAATGCATCTCACTGTCTTATAGCCACACTGGTAAAATGTATTGAAAAGATAGGCCTTTGCTTTCATGGGGAGCTTGGGATTGATAAAAAAAGCTTTATGATTTCCTGAAAGCAGTTTGGTCCACTCTCATCCACTTAGTCTGCCCTAGGCCCAGCTCTTTGTAAATATGGACTATCTGTCATTTATATATATATATATATGTATATATATATATATATGTATGTATGTATGTATGTATACACATACACACACACATTAATTTGACAAGCTCTAGAGAGTGTCCAAGTCCAAAATCCAAATGCATGTTGACTCCAGGATAGGCACTCTATCCATTGCACCACCTAGCCGCCCCAATAAACTGCAGTGGCTCCCTATTACCTCCAGGACCAAACATACAATCTTCTGTTTGGCTTTGGAGCCCTCCATAACCTGATCCCTTTCTACCTTTCCAATCATCTCATAGCTTAGACCCATCCACATCCTCTTCATCTAGGGACACCTGCCCCTAATGCTGCTCTTCAAACAAGACCCTCCCCCTCTCAGCTCCAAGTATCTCCTCTGGTTGTTCTCCATGCCTGGAATTCTCTCCCTCTTCATCAACTCCTCCTGCCATCTGGCATTCCTCCAAGTCCTAGCTAAAATTCCACTTGCTCTGAGAAGCTTCTCCTGACCCCTGCTAATTCTAGAGGCTCCCCTCTATTGGTTATCTCTGATTTATCCTCTCCTATGTTTGCACAAAGTCATTTGCATATCACTGTCCCCATTAGGCTTTGAGATCCTTGAAAGCAAGCACTGTCTTTTGCCTTTCTTGGAGCAAGGTGCCTGACACATAGTAGTCACTTTATAAGTGATTATTGACTGACTGACCGATACACTAATAGCCTAGTGTTTCTACCCCAACACACATATTTTACTGATTTTGACTTCCTCCCAGCATCCCCCAGAGGATAGTTTTCATACATGAGCCTGGTACTCTCCATTCTTAGAAAATCTAAGGAAAAGGAGTAAATTCCTTCTCATACCCTTACTTTTCCCAGTCTCCAGATAGAGTGCTGTGCCTGGAGTCAGTAAGTCCTGAATTCAAATCTAGACTCAAACACTTACTAGCTGTGTGACCCTTGTCAAGTTACTTAACCTCTGCTTGCCTCAGTTTCCTCAATTATAAAGTGGTGATAATAACAGCATCTACCTCCCAGAGTTGTTGTGAGGATCAAGTGAAATAATATTTGTAACAAGCACTCAGCACAGTACCTGGCACATAGTAGGTCT
The DNA here is from genome assembly GCF_011100635.1 of Trichosurus vulpecula. Taxonomy (NCBI): domain Eukaryota; kingdom Metazoa; phylum Chordata; class Mammalia; order Diprotodontia; family Phalangeridae; genus Trichosurus; species Trichosurus vulpecula. Next base: position 41,440,502 of record NC_050579.1, on the reverse strand, counting down.
CTACAAATGCTTATTTCCTTCCCTTTCCTACCCAGTTCCTGGAGACCACTTAGAAAACCTTATAGATCTTCTATCTCTGTAATCCTAACTATAATAGCATGTGTGTATCTATCTATTTATCTATCCATCTGTCTGTCTGTCTGTCTGTCTATCTATCTCCTTATCTATATGTCTGTCTGTTTATATCTATCTATCTACTTATCTATCTATGTATCTATCTACTTGTCTATCTGTCTATCTGTCTGTCTGTCTCTACCTACCTACCTACCTATCTACATACACACACCCACACGCATATATATATGTATATATATATATGTATGTATATACACATACACACACAACTTTAAGGTTTGCAAAGCACTTTACATATTCCGTCTTATTTCTTCTATAGATTAGGAAACTAATTCTCAGGGAGGGAAAGGCCTGAGGTCACACAGTGAGGCAGTCTGGTGAACTGGTCTTAGAATTTCGGATTTCTGAACCTCTGCCTCATAACCTTTGCATTCACTCGGCTGCCCAACTCAGCAGCAAGTCCTGTGGTCTCTTTTTATAGGTGGGCAGCCCCTGGCCAAAGGCAGAGGAGTGAGTGCTTCTTTAGCAGTAGGAGGCAGGAATCCACCTTCCTCTCCTTCCTTTTCATCTGGCGCTCTGCCCACTGCAAATCTACCTGCCGAGGAACTCCCCCCTCCAGAGCTCACCCACCCAGAACCTTGGGTTGCTGTTAAATTAACTTCAAACAGAGACAGAGGGCAGCCTGCAGGTGGGAGCTCATTCAAACCATTTCAGGGAGGGTTCAATCCAAAGTCCACTGATTAGAGGAATGTGCCCATAGGCTAGTATGTCTGGAGAGGCAGCTCTTGACCAGGCGTCCAGGTTTGTGGAGTCTGTTGGTTTTCATGTCCTGTCCTGTCCTGTCCTGTCCTGACCTGTCTTGTCCTCTCCTCTCCCTCCCTTCTTTCCTTCCTTCCTTCTTCTCTTTCCTTCCCCCTCTTTCTTTCTTTTCTTAATTTCCCTCTGAATCCTTCCTTTCCTCTCTCAGAGAATCATCCCATATAATAAAGATTTTTTTTAAAAAGAAAATCCACCAAACCAATCAACATGTTAAAGTAATCTAAGACTATATATTCAAAGAGGTGTGTGTCAGGGGGAAGTCTGTTGGCTTTTTTTCATCCTGCTCATCTGGCAATAGATAAACCTTTTATAATATTGGACACAGAGGGAGAAGTTTTTATTTCAGGATCAGTCTAGATAAGGATTGTGCCTCTATTCCTAGTTAAATGTTTGCTGTATTGTATTGCATTGCATTGTGTTGTATTGTACTGTGTTGTGTTATGATATGCATTCATTGTATTGTACTTTGTTGTGTTGTATTTGTTGTTTTGTGTTGCCCTATATTGTATTGCGTATTTTTGTCTTACACTTTGTTGTGCTGACATGTGGTGTATTGACAAATCTCTGGATCTGGACTCAGAGGACATGGGTTTGAATCCTGATAAGATGATCTCTAAGCTTTCTTTTAGCATTATGATCTTATTTGTAATTTTATAGGGATTTGCGGAACTAGGGAGTAAGAGAATTTTGGTATAGGCAGGACGTTCAAGATTAGGTTGTTCAGAAAGGATCATGGTATTATGGAAGGAATACTGGATTTAGACTCAAAGTGGCCCACGTTCACATCTTGGCTGTGATATTTACTAGCTTTGTGATTTGGGGCAAATCACTTAATCTCTCTGGGCCTGTTTCCTAGAAACCCAGATCCTCAGGGTTATCCCTAGAAACCAGAGAATGGCAGTCAGCTGCTTTCTGAGGACCTGGCACAACAGTGTGAATGAGAATTACAGAAACATCCCTGGAGAGTTTATCATATACAGGTGAGGAAACTGAGGCCCACAGAGTGAACTGTGCACTTGGAATGGTGGGAAGAATCCTAGCTTTGAATTGAAAGGTCCCAAATTCAGAACACAGCTCTTTTACTTACTAGCTTTGGCCCTAGTTTCCTCTTCTGTAGGAGGGAGCACTTTCATGACTCAGTTTCCCCCTCTGTAGGATGAAGGAGCTATAATGGATGACCTCTAAACTACTCTAAAATCTAATGTTGCTACAAATCAACACTCATCAAGAATTGACTTTGATAGGGTTTGAACCCAGTCCCTCTGACTCCAAAACCAGCACTTTTTCCAATACACCATGATGCCTCTCATAAATGAAAAGCTCTCAGTCCAGTCCTCCTCATGAGGTCTTGCTTCCACCCTTCTCTTCATTGGCCCTCTGGCAGGCATGTTCTGAGTCCCTGCCCTGTCTTGCTACCCTGTCCTCTGATGCTTCTCTTCTTCTTCCTCATCTTTCTCTTTGCACCTGACCCTCCCCACTCTTCTCCAGTACTTAAGTCAAGTTGGATGAATGAATAATAAAACCTTTATTAATAGCTTATTATGTGCCCATGGTAATCACATACACACACACTTCAAAACCAAACAACAAAGCAGTCCTTGCCTTCAAGTAGCTTATATTCTGCTAGAAGAAGATGAACATGTGGGAGCCAGGGGAATCTGGTCTGGGGAGTCACAGGGATGGTTAGTTGAGCAATTGTTTAGCAAGTCCATTCTAGGAATGGTATGATTGACTTGCTTATGGCATGGGCAAGAAGGAAGGTAGGGAAGGCAGAGTATGTGGGCATTGCCTTGGCATAAAGATGGGCAGATGAATTATGGAGGACTCTCTCCAGTCAAGAACAATCAGTTCTGGCCCTTCGGGGTTACTTTTTATCCTTGGTTTAAGGTACCTCTGGGTCTCAGCCTCTTAGTCCATAAAAAGAAGGGAATAGACTGGGGGATGTCTAAGGTCCCTTCCAGATCTGACTTTCTCTGCCTCTGCCTCTCTCCTCTCTTGGGGAAAGGAGCCTGAGAAGCAGTGCTCCTGTGCTCTAGAGGATGGAGACAGCCATCTTACTCTTCTTGACATCCCCCACAGTGCCTAACTTAGTGCTGAGTAAATTCTAGGTGCTTAGTAAAGGCATGTCCACTGTTTGATGAAGAGGCAAGAGCAGTAGCATCTCTTCTTAAGCCCTATCTGACCTCACTGCTCTGAACTCTCCCGACATTGATTATGAGGACCACACAATTTAGGACTTAAATAGATTCTGTCTTGTTAGAAAGGCAGCACATTGAAGCATCTAGGGCACTGGACTTGGAATCTGTAAGACCTGGGTTCAAATCTTGACTCAGACAATGACTAGCTGGGTGACCTTGGGGAAAATTACTTAACCTTTATAAAATGAGGAAGGTGAACTCAAAGCTTCTAAAGTCCCTTAGGGAGGGAAGAGCCAAGATGGCAGCTGGAAAGCAGGGACTTGCTTAAGCTCTGCTCCCCCACCAGGTCCCTCCAAATACCTACAAAAAATGGCTCTGAACAAATTCTAGAGCTTCAGAACCCATGAAATAGCAAAGGGAGGCAGGGCTCCAGCCCAGGACAGCCTGGATGGTCTCTGGGAAGGGTCTATCGTATGGAGCTGGGAGCAATGGGGAGCAGAGCCCAGCAGGGTCCCCTCCAGGACCAACCAGACCAGGAGCCAGGCTGAACTGGCGTAGCACCCTGAATCAGTGAGCTATGGCAGTTACCAGACTTCTCAACCCACCAACACCAAAGACAACAGAGAAGGTTAGTGGGAAAGGCTGCTGGGACAGAGTGAAAGGAGTTTGCAGTTGGCCATCACCCTGGGGGCAGTGGAGGTGGTGCAGCTCTGAGGCTGATTCCAGAGCTAGAGCTGCAGTTGCTTCCAGCCCCACCTGGTGGGAGTAATTAAGCTGAGGATTAGAGTGGGAGTGCAAAGCCAACTTTGCCCTGCCTGGATCTAGGCTGCAATCCTGGTTGGCCATTCTTGGGGGAGAAGGAGCACTGGTGTGGCAGAGCTTGTTGTGTAGAAGTAGCTCTGAAAATTAGCAGCACAGCCCCTCAAGCTTGGGACAAAGAACTCTCTACTCCATAAGCAGTCATACCCTGACAAAAACTCGAGGTAATCAAGGGACAAGTAGTTGACTGGGAACATGAACAGGCAGCGAAAACAGTCTCAGATTCAGACTCAGACTTTGGAATCTTTTTTTGTTGACAAAGAAGACCAAAACATACAGCCAGAAGAAGCCAACAAAGTCAAAGAGCCTACACCAAAAGCCTCCAAGAAAAATGTGAATCAGTCTCAGGCCATGGAAGAGCTCAAAAAGGATTTGGAAAAGCAAGTTAGAGAAGTAGAGGAAAAATTGGGAAGAGAAATGAAGCCGATGCAAGAAAACCATGAAAAACAAGTCAATGACATGCTAAAGGAGACCCCAAAAAATACTGAAGAAAATAACACCTTAAAAATAGACTAACTCAAGTGGCAAAAGAGCTCCAAAAAGCCAATGAGGAGAAGAATGCCTTGAAAGGCAGAATTAGCCAAATGGAAAAGGAAGTCCAAAAGACCACTGAAGAAAATACTACCTTAAAAATTGGATTGGAGCAAGTGGAAGCTAATGACTTTATGAGAAATCAGGATATTATAAAACAGAACCAACGGAATGAAAAAATGGAAGACAATGTGAAATATCTCATTGGAAAAAGCACTGACCTGGAAAATAGGTCCAGGAGAGATAATTTAAAAATTATTGGACTACCTGAAAGTCATGATCAAAAAAGCCTAGACATCATCTTTCAAGAAATTATCAAGAACTGCCCTGATATTCTAGAGCCAGAGGGTAAAATAGAAATTGAAAAAATCCACCAATCGCCTCCTGAAAAAGATCCCCAAAAGAAAACTCCTAGGAATATTGTTGCCAAATTCCAGAGCTCCCAGATCAAGGAGAAAATACTGCAAGCAGCCAGAAAGAAACAATTTGAGTATCGTGGAAACCCAATCAGAATAACCCAAGATCTGGCAGCCTCTACATTAAGAGATCGAAGGGCTTGGAATACGATATTCTGGAGGTCAATGGAGCTAGGATTAAAACCAAGAATCACCTACCCAGCAAAACTGAGTATCATGCTCCAAGGCAAAACATGGATTTTTGATAAAGTAGAAGACTTTCAAGCTTTCTCAGTGAAAAGACCAGAGCTGAATAGAAAATTTGACTTTCAAATACAAGAATCAAGAGAAGCATGAAAAGGTAAACAAGAAAGAGAAATCACAAGGGACTTACTAAAGTTGAACTGTTTTGTTTACATTCCTACATGGAAAGATAATGTGTGTAATTCATGAGACCTCAATATTAGGGTAGCTGAAAGGAATATACATATACGTATACATGTACATATACATATACACATATATATGTATGTGTATATATATATGTATGTATGTATGTATATATATATATATATGTATGTATGTGTGTATATATATATATATATAGACAGAGGCCACAGGGTGAGTTGAATATGAAGGGATGATATCTAAAAAAAATAAAATCAAATTAAGGGATGAGAGAGGAATATATTGAGAGAGGGAGAAAGGGAGAGATAGAATAGGGTAAATTATCTCATATAAAAGTGGCAAGAAAAAGTGGTTCTGTAGGAAGGGAAGAGGGGGCTGGTGAGGGGGAACGAGTAAATCTTGCTCTCATCAGATTTGACTTGAGGAAGGAATACCATACACACTCAATTGGGTATTTTACCCCACAGGAAAGAAGGTGGAAGGGAATAAAAAAGGGGGAACAATAGAAGGGAGGGCAGATGGGGGGAGGAGGTAATCAAAAGCAAACACTTTCGAACAGGGACAGGGTCAAGGGAGAAAATTCAATAAAGAGGGACAGGATAGGAGGCAGGAAAATATAGTTAGTCTTTCACAACATGAGTATTGTAGAAGGGTTTTGCATAATGATACATGTGTGGCAGATGTCGAATTGCTTGCCTTCTTAGGGAGGGTGGGTGGGGAGGGAAGAGGGGAGAGAATTTGGAACACAAAGTTTTAAAAGCAGATGTTCAAAAAAAAGTTGTTTTTTCATGCAACTGGGAAATAAGATATACAGGCAATGGGGCATAGAAATCTATCTTGCCCTGCAAGAAAGTAAGGGAAAAGGGGATGGGGGGGAGTGGGGTGATAGAAAGGAGGGCTGACTGGGGAACATGGTAATCAGAATATATGCCATCTTGGAGTGGGGGGAGGGCAGAAATTGGGAGAAAATTTGTAATTCAAAATCTTGTGGAAATCAATGCTGAAAACTAGAAATACTAAATTAAAAATAATGTTATATAAAAAAATAAGTCCCTTAGGTCTTGAAATCTATGATCCCAGGGATGCAGAATGACAGCAAGGGAAGAGCCTTGGCCTGGGAGTAAGAGATCTTGTCTACATCTGATACTGACTAGCTGTGTGACCTTGGCAAGTCTCAGGCCCTCTCTGGGTCTCAATTTATAGCAACATAGGATTTTAATGCTGGAAGGTACTTGATAATGCCTGTAGACCTCTTCTCAGATGTTAAAGCACTATATAAATGTTAGCTTATCATTGTCACCATGCCGTATAGCTTCTTCACAGGAAAGAGGAGGAAACCATGGCCCAAGATAGAAAGTGGAAGAACCAGGTTCCAAACACAGATATTTTGATAAGAAATCTAAGACTTCTTCTGCTCTTCTGAGCTGCTCAGTCCATCCATTAAATGAGGAAATTGAATCAGATCTCTGAGTTCTTCCAGCTAGAAAAAAAACACTTTGTGCTCTGGTCTTGTCTCCCTGTGCTCTGGAGGGCGGAGACAGTGTCTTATTCTTCATGACATCCCCCCAAGGTGCCTACCTCAGTGCTGGTCTATTCTAGGTGCTTAGCAGAGGCTTGTTGATTGATTGATGAAGGGGTAGGAGCTGTAGCTTCTCTTCTTTCCCTTTTCCTTCATTAACACCCCCGCTCCTGCCTTCCCTCCCATCTTGCAGCTCCCGGTGGTGTGTCTGTCTATCTTTTGCTCTTTCAATTCATTTAATAATTGTATTGATTTATCATTTATCATCTAGAATAGGTTCATGTCTCAACTCCCAAAATATACTGGGGGGAAAAGTAAATACTAATAAATAAAATAATAAGCACAGTGTATGCAGGGGCTAATGGACTTATTCACTTCTCCCCCTTTAATGTGATGTATAGACAAGCTGTCCAGCTTAACACCAATCACTCTGTATGGGAAGGAAGTTCAAGCATGTTGGTATGAGCCCCCATCACTTCCTCATTGCTCACAGCTCTTCCCCCACCCCCCACTGGGAGTACCGACATTCAATTTGGAATTGAGTAATTTTCTACTTAGAATCTTTCCACTGTAGATTTTAACAAACAAAAAATATTCCTTTATTTCTCTTACATTATTTTTGATGTTTTGGGGTTTTTTTATTACAATTTTCTTTCTTTCCAATAGTCTTCTCCGCCTACCACTAATAGAGCTCTCCCTGGCAAACGAGAAATACAAGTTAAAAAAAAATGAATAGACACATTGCTTGTTTGACAATTAATGCCCCATTCTCTACCTGTAGCCCTCTAATTCTCTACCAAGAAATATTTGGAGTTAGAGAACCTAGCTTTGCCATTTACTATCTGTCTCTTTGGATGGATACAAGGCACATAGCCTCTCTGGGCCTCAATTTCTTCAAACTGTAAAACAGAGATTTGGGTACAATGACCTCTAAGGTCCATTTCAGTTCTAAAGCATTGGTTCTGTATTCGTCCTCAGTCCTCTCAATCTACTACAGGCATTCAAACATACTGTAATGTGTTCTTTTAATCCTCCCAGGTTATAATGATGAGAAAAACAGAAAGTTTCTCCCTTCCCCTACCCCCATCCACCATCTCTAGTCCTAGTCCACATGATCATTGGAAGACAGAGGAAGGAAACCTAAGCATTGTGGAAACCACTAGCCTCTTATTTATGGCTCCTGGACTGAAGGAATTCATTTACAAAGAAATACACACACATATATTTATACATATACATATATATATGTATGTATATATATAATATATGTAATACACATATATATGTGTGTGTGTGTATGTATATATATATATATACATATATTCATAGCTCACCAGTTAATTAAATTCAGTGCAACAATCATTTATTAAGTGCCTACTATGTGCAAGGTTCAATATTTGTGGCTTCTTTTCCCTTTCCTCTTATGTTTTTCTAAACTCTCAGCAATATGATTCCCAGCTTCATCACTCAATTAAAAACTGCTCTCTCCAAGGTTGTTCAGTCATTTTTCAGTCATGTCTGATTCTTTGTGGCCCCATTTTTGGGAGGGGTTTCTTGACAAAGATACTGGAGTTGTTTACTATTTCCTTCACCAGTTTATTTTACAGATGAGGAAACTGAGGCAAACAGGGTAAAGTGACTTGCCCAGGGTCATTTTTTTTGAGGCCAGATTTGAACTCAGGAAGATGAGTCTTCTGATCCCAGGCCCAACATCACTCTGTGCACGATGGCAGCACCAAGCTGCTCCTCTCTCCAAAGTTATCATGAGTCTTTTCTCCACTAGATCTTAAGCTGTTATGATCATGGATGTAGACTTAGAAGGCACTTTAGAGGCCTTTAAATCCAACCACTTCATTTTACAAAAGAAAAAACTGAAGGCCTGAACAATTAAGTGACTTGCCCAGAGTTTTGCAGCCACTGAGTGTCTAAGGTAGATTTGAACATTGGTCTTCCTGACTCCAGGTTCAGCAAAGTGGATCCACTATGCCACACTGATGCCAATGGCCATTCTCAGTTCTCCTTCTTGACCTTTTCTTTTTTACCCTTTGAAACTGTTTGAAGCTGTTGACCACCTCCACATCCTCCCATTACACTCTCTTCTCTCTTGGCTTTCATGTCAATCACTGCTCTTGATTCTTCTCAGTCTCCTGTGCTGGAGAATGGGCAGCTAGGTAGTACACTGGAGAGAGCACCAGGCCTGGCAGAAAGACCCATCTTCCTGAGTTTAAATCCAGCTTCAGACACTTCCTGGTTGTGTGACCCTGTGAAAGTCACTTCACCCTTTTTGCCTCAGTCTCCTCATCTGTAAAATGAGCTGAAGAAGGAAACGGCAAACCACTCCCATATCTCTACTAAGAAAACCCCAATGAGTTCACAAAGAGTTGGGCATGACTGAAATGACTGAGCAACAACAAATGCTGGATGATCGTTCATTTTCCTCTCATAAAACAGGATATCCCCCAAGACTTTGTCCTAGCCTCTTTCCTTTTCCCTTTCTACATTCTATCTCATTGATTCCATTAGTGCCCATGGTTCAAGTAGCAGCTCTATGTTGATGAATTTCCTCATCTTAGAATTCCCTATACCAATGAAATCAGAGATCCAGTCCCTTTCCCCAGGACTTTGCATGGTGCCTTCACACATAGTAGGCACTTAATAAATGCTTGCTGATTCATTAATTGCTACAAGAATGAACAAGATGCTGTAAAAAGCTTACAGACTAGTAGGGGAGATAAGATATGTTCATAAATATCCATAATGAAAATCACAATATCAAGCATACTGTGACAAGCGCACCAACAAAGTGCCCTGGGGGTTCAGAAGTGGGGATCAATTCTAGGTGGGAGGTTCATGAAAGGCTTCACGTAGGACATTGCCTCCTGAGCTGGGTCTTGAGGAATGGATTGGATTTCAACAGAGATTTATGGAGAAGGAATTCCTGGTGGAGGGGAAGGCATGAGCAAAGACCTTGAGGCACATCAGCAAAGGCATGCTCTGGTAGATCCTTCTGGTGTGGTGGATGGATATTCTCTCCTCATCAATTTCAATTCTGCACTTTGCTACCAAATTGGTTGCAAATCTTACTTCTTCTTTTCTCAATGAGATTCAAAATATTCTCTAATTAGGTGAGGGATAGGAGTTAGACCTATCATTACTGGCATAGGGGATTCCAAGATGAGGGAGCTCCCTGTACCTATGCAGTGCTACATATCTTTTCTGCAATTTATAATCTTAGAGATTTCCCTACATTTAACAAGCATTTTTAAATGCTTACTATGTACCAGAAATATAAATTGTAAGTCTTGATGAATGAAAGGGTAGGGGTTTCTTTAACAAAAATAAAGAAGTTAATAGGAGAGATGGGTGAGAACAGCTACCCCTTGCCCAGATTGGTTTCCACTCCACTATCCTCATGGATATTACTTCAGTTTTGGCACTCATACTTTATTAATGCCCTCAGTTGCTTCTAACCCTAGAGCAGAGCAAAAAATCCCTCCTATAGCCTCTCTTTATAGAGGGCTCAAAATTCCAGCCATCTCATCATTTGCCACCAGCTGCTCTGCTTGGTTTTGACTCTACCACCACCACCCCCTCCACCACCACCACCACCACCACCATCACCACCATCACCACCACCATATCCTCAAACTGAGTAGTCTCTGGGTCCTTCCTTTTAGCTTTATTTTGTGTGTTGTCCTTCTCAATTAGATTCTAAGCTCCTTGAGGGTAAGATTGTCTTTCTTTTTCTCATTTCTACCCATAGTAGGTGTTTAATAAATGTCCAGCAAATTATATCACTTGGAGAAAAATGTGAGCTCTGTTTGGGACATATTGAGTCTGGATATTGATGGGGCATCCAGATAGAGATATCAAGCAGTCAGAGACATGCACTCCAGGTTTCAAATGCCATGGGACTGGAGTTCAGGAGAGAGACTGGGGTACCTCACCACAATTAGAACAGAGAGGTAGTGTGAGGTAGTGAAAGAACGCTGGATTTGGAATCAGTAGAGACTTGAATTTGAGTCCTGGTTCTGACACTTGCTAGTGGTATCCTGGATAAATCACTGCTCTGAGTCTCAGTTTTCTTTTCTGTAAATGAAGATAATCATTCTTGCATCACTTCCCTCATTGGGTGGAGAAAAGCACTTTGTAAACCTTAAAAGACACTTTAAAATCCTTGACTTATAATCTTTTCCAAGTTATATTAGGGCAAAGTTCATCCATTAGTAACTCCTCAAATATAACAAAGGCTCAATGACCTCACTGGTATAGTGAAAAAACACTGACTCTAGACTAGAGGACCTAAGTTCAAATCCAAGGTCAATTCACAACCTGTATAACTTTGGGCAAGTCACTCAGGCTATTTGGGCCTCAGTTTCCCTTTCTATAAAACAGAAGAATCATACTAGATCTATGATCCCATGATCCTGGGTAGTATTATCTCCATTGGTACAGATTGCATAGCCTGTGAAACTCTTTCCTATGTCCTTTCATAACTGTGTGTCTCAGGGGCTTGACTCAACATTCCAGGGGCTTTCTTCACCTTCTCTTGCATGGAGGACATTGTCTTTCCTTTATTAATCACATACTTTTATACTTAATGCCCAGTGCTGCTTCCTGACTCCTACATTCCTTCTGTAACAACTTTCACTCCAGTCCTCCACTCTCATTGCTTGTTTAGTAGGTGTTGCAGTCTGCTCACACCCATCATGCACCTTTCCACTGATGCTTATTTTCAATTTTTCAGAGATTCTGTGGTGTTCTGTGATTGCAGCCATGGAACAGCAGTGGTAGGAGAGGGCTATTAAAAAAGATGAGCATTGAAATAAAAATGTTCAAATGTTTTACCTGCTGCCTCAGGTTCTGAGCTGCTCCTTTGTAAGGGGGAAGGATGGAAGGGGGGAGGGGAGTGAAGAAGTGAGATAAAGAAGAAGAAGAAGGAGGAGGAGGAGGAGGAGGAGGAGAGAGGTTGCATTTTTGGTTTTGTGAGTTTCTGGATATGCATATGCTTTTTTATGCATGTTTTTGTACATTTGTACATACGTATGGGAATTTCCTGATCTTCCTCCCTTTCCCTCCCAGAGTATCTTCTCTCTGAAGTCACCTTTAATTGGTAACTATTGTCTCCTCCTTCTCTCCTCCCCATCAGAATATAAGCTCCCTGAGGGAAGCATCTATGTTTTTCCCTTTCTTTCTGTCCCCAGCACTTAGCACAGTACCTCTTACATAGTAATTGCTTGATACGTGTGTTGACTGATAGTTAATAAGCCTAGGTCAGTGTATGAGGGTGTCCTTGGATGTACAGGTTGTACGTGTTGTTGTTCAGTTGTGTCTGACTCTCTGTGACCCCGTTTGGGGTTTTCTTGGCAGAGATACTAGAGAGGTTTGCCATTTCCTTATCCAGCTCATTTTACAGATGAGAAAACTGAGGCCAACAGAGTTAAGTGACATGCCCAGGGTCACACAGCTAGTAAGTGTCTGAGATCAGATTTGAATTCAGGAAGATGAGTCTTCCTGATGCCAGGCCAGGTGATCATGATGGTAATGGGGCTGGACACCATGTCCTATAAAGATCAATTGAGGCATCTGAGGATGTTTAGCAAAGAGAAAACTTGGGGAGGGGATCATAGGATCATAGACTTGGAACTCTAAGGGATTGTAGAGGTCATGTAGTCCAGCCTCCTCATTTTACATATCAGGAACCTAGGACCAGGGATTGGAAGTGACTTCCCCAAAGTCATCCAGGGAGTAAGTAAGTGGCAGAGCTGGGATTCTAACCCGGCTCCTTTGACTGGAAATCTATGGCTTATTTTGGAGGTTATCACACGTAAAAAGAGAAGGGGTAGACTTGTTTTCCTTAGCCCCCATTGAGAAAAGTAAAATCAATGGGTAGACATAGAAAGAGGCAGATTTTGTCTTTACAATCATGAAAAGCTTCCCGACAATTGGAGCTATTATCTTTGGAATAGGCTGAAAGCTCCTCGAGAAACAGGGATTGTTTTTTTTATATATATCTGTTATCTCCAGCAGTTGAGAGACAAGGAGTACTGATCTGCAGCCCTGCAGGAAGACCTAGGTTCAAGTCCTGCCCCTGACACATGGCAAGTCATTTAACCTCTCAGTGGCCTAGGTAACTGTCTAAGATCAGTTGCAGAAGTGGTACCTACCTGCTTTGGTAAAGGGAGTTTTCTCCCCTGGGAGTTCCCTATAGCAATGAAATCCCAGGTGCATTCTCTATCCCCAGTGCCTAGTATAGAGTCTGCATAGACAGGTGACTAATGAGCATTTGCTCATTGATAAATAGTGAGTTCCCTGTTACCAGAGGTGTTCAGAGAGCTGGAGACTGCTGATCAGACATGTAGTAGGAGGATTAATGCTGTGGGGAAGGGAATAGATGATTTATATAGTCATCTCCTCTCTAGGGAAGGTATCATGGTTTGGCAGAAGGAATGCTGGATTGGATTTAGGGTCAGTGGAACCTGAGTTCAAATTCCACCTTGGGCACTTCTCCCTTGTGTGATCTTGGGCAAATCACTTCAACTGTCTGGGTCTCAGTTTCCTTATCTGTAAAACGAAGGTCTTGAACTTTAAAGCCTCCTCCAGCCCTAAATATATGGTCCTGTGAACGCTGCAATTGTGCAATTCACTGACTCTCTGCCCTCTCTTACTTTTCTTTTGGGGCTGAGCGAGCCAGGTCATTCCTCACTGCTATGGACCCTGCAGCCTCCAGGAGTCCACATCTACCAAGCAGACCCTCCAAGTTGCTTCCAGTTGAAATCAATAGCTGCCGAGAAGAATGCATCTTAATTTCAGCTGTGGCCTCTCCCCAGCAAAGACCACTTAAGAATCAGCCTCCCAACCGCAGACTTAATGTGCCCTAGTTGTGTTGTTTAGTAAAGCTTGTTGGAGAAAAAGAAAGCCATTAGCTAGCTGGAAGACAGAGAGCCAGATAGGGAGGGGACCCTAGCAGCAGAGAGGTACCTTCTGGACTAAGGGGTGGAGGGTGAGAGGGAGTCAGAGGATGCTGCCCCAACCTGATTGGTCATTTTGCTACTGTGGGAAGTTGGAAGGGAAGGGGAGGGTGTCATTGATGGAAAAGAGAGGAAGTGGAAAGAGAACCCTTCTCCTAGTGCCTGGGGAATTGTTTTCTAATCGCTGAATGTCCCATTCTAAATCTACAAGGAGGCTATCGATTTTCTTTTCAGCAGCACTGGGCAAATGCAATCATTTACTCGGGGAACATCAGGTCTGTACAGATCCTGGGAAACGTATGAGGTCACTCTGATTACATCTTTCCCTGACAGCCTGTGATGACTCCAAATGGCTCTTCTGGCCTGGAATGGAAAATCCATGAATTAGAATGTTTTCAGAATGCATCAGGGATCTCCTGGACTCTTTACCCTCAACTCACTCTATTTTTCTGATTCTTTCAGGCCATTGGGTCTAGAAGGAAGAACTCTTGGGGTCTTGATCCAGAGTCCCCCCTCCTGAGCCCTGGGAAATATCACTGATTTTCTCTAGACATCAATTTTCTCCATCTGTAGAATGGATAGAATGGCATTTCCTCTTCAAAGAAGAATTTTAAAAGAGAAGGGGGCAGGGAGGGAAATACCCATGAGATCAAAAGTGGTCAGAGTTCAAAGGATCTCAGAGGTCACCTGGACCAAGCTCCTCACTTTGTAGCAGAGGAGACTAAGACCTAGAGAGAACCACATAGTGCTGTGGAGAACACATGAATCTGAAATAGAGGGACATGGGTTCAAATCTTGTTTCTGATTAACTTATCTGTGTAACCTTGGGTAAATCACAACTCTTCCTGGACTTTGGTTCCCCCACATGTGGAATAAAGCAGTTGGACCAGATGATCTTTGGGGTTCCTTCAAAATCTACATCTATGATCCTATGAGAGGTGTAAAGTGACTTGGCCAAGGTCAACATAAGGTAGGACAAGAGCAGGGATGAGGACCCATGGCAGTTGACTTTCATTCTAGTTTTACAACTCTATGTTGCATATGAGAGAATGCTGGACTAGGAGTAGGAAGACTTGGGTTCTAGTTCTAGATCGTAGGATTTTGAACTTGGAAAGCACCCTAGACAGCTACTAGTCCAATGTCCTTATTAGTCCTTGTTTTGTTTGACTTTGGGCACATCATTTAACTTCTCTGGAGCCTCAGGCTATTGGAATGTAAACTCTTTGAGAGCAGGCAAGGATTTTCTTCAACTTTGTATTTGTATCCCTAGTATTTAGCACAATGCTTGGCACATGGCAATAAATGGTCTCTATTTCCTTCCTTCCTTCCTTTCTTCCTTCCTTCCTTCCTTCCTTCCTTCCTTCCTTCCTTCCTTCCTTCCTTCCTTCCTCCCTTACGTTTCCTCATCTGTACAATGGGGATGACAGTTTCTATCCTGGTTACTCTGACAATCAAGTGAAATCATAGGGTTGAAAGTACGTTAAAACCCATGAGGGACCTTATGAGGATGAAGGATTGTTATTATTCTGAACTTTTAATTCCTTCTTTTCCACCCTAGTCCCAAACTCTTTCACACAGCAGTTTGGAACCAGCAGGCCAGCTCAGGTAGGGGGAAGGTAAGGTATTTTTACCTTGTATTATTTTTATTAAATGTCACAATGGCTTGGGAGCACTTGGGATCTGAAGGAACAAATCAATGAAAATAATTATAGTGAACATCCCTCCTCCCTCTTCTGCCTTTCCCCTCCTGTACTCTCCTGGATTAACAAAGCATCTCCCTCTAATGCACCCCAGCAGTCTGCCAGCCCCAGGAGAATCAGGACTAGAGTGCTTTCTCTCCTTCCCCACCTCCCCCACTCTCCTATTTTTGTCTCTCTCTGCCTCTCTCCCTCATTCTCTCTTTCTCTCTCTCCTGTCTTTTTTCACTTTGCTTCTTTTTTTGGTCTCTCTTCCCTTTTGCTTGCTATTTGTCACTCTTTCTCTCTTCCTTCTCTTGTCTTTTTCTTTATCTCTCTCATTCTCCTTTGTCTTTTCTTCTCTGTATCCCTCCTCTTAACCTGTCTCTCTTTCCCCTCTCTATTTCTCTTTCCTTTATTTCTTTCTCTCCTTTATATTTCACTTATCCTTCTCCTCTCTGTACTTAGAGCCCTGTCATTCTCTATATCGTCTCTCTCCTTTCTCTCAATCTTTGTACTCTTTTTTGTATTTCATTTTCATCCCTTTTCCCTCTGTGCCTTCCCCTCCTCCTTCCATCTTTCTTCTTTGCCTTTTTTCTCTCTTTCCTTTTGTTTCTCTTTTTCTTCCTCTCCCCTACCCTCTTTCTTCTTATTCCTCTATTTTTCTCCTCTCTGCCCCTCTGTATCTATCTCTCTCTTTCCCTCTCTCTGTCTCTCTCTTCCTCTCTAGCTGATTTTCTCTCTGTTGCTCTTTCTCTCAATCTCTCTCTATCCATCTTTCTGTTTCTGTCTTTTTTCCCTTTCTGTCTCTGACTCTCTCTGTATTTCTGATTCTGTGTGTCTCTGTCTTCCTCTCCCCCTTCCAGTCATATTGTCTCACTCCCTCTCCCAGTAGCTCCCGGCTGGAGGCAGCTCTGCTTTGCTGGGGACTTGGTAGCAGCAGAGAAAGGTCAGAAGTCAGGGATTGTAAAACCGTTCCCCCAGGGTACCAGCAATTAGGAAGGGGTCTTGGCCACTTAATTCTTATTACCCATTTATGCCTTAGTGAGGGCCTGCTCCCTACTGAGCTGGCTCAGCACCTCCTTCCCGAGACTGGGTCATAGCCAGAAAGGGTGATCAAGGCTGCATGCACCTTGTGGCCGAGTCCACCAAAGCTGACCCTTTTTTTCTTGGGAAGTCATTTAGCTGACGCTCTCCTGTCCCACCCCCTCCATGTGACCCTTCCTCCCCACACTACTTGCCATTAGCAGGTCTGTGCCATTAGCTGGCCATAGGGGTCATGCAACAGAGCTAGGTCAGGTTTGGAGTGGGCACAGCAGTGCAGAGATATATTGAATGGGATGGCCAGGGGCTAGCTGACAGGGTTGGGATAAGGAGGAAACAAGGCCAGTGTCCCTCTTAGTGGCTTCCTCCCTCCTTTCCCCCAGGCTTCACATGCTTAATGGCAAGGCATGGGAAAAGTGGTTCAAATCCCCTTTGATTTGTGTTTGTAAGAGGCATTTTCATGGTGACTGGAGCAGCTTCGGGTGGAAGGTGCCTGAGGCTGGGCTGTCAAATGAGGATCAGCTTCTCCTTTCTGAGGGAGCTGGGGAGGGGGTAGGGGTGGTGGCACACGCTATAGGGCCAGACAGAACATCCCTGGGCAGGGCTAGCAATGGCTTCCCTGACTCTGGGTGAAAAGGGAAGCTGTGCACATTAATCAGCCTAGTCTGTTAGGCTCAATCCTGCCATAGCTAGAAGCAAAAGTTAGACTTGAACACAGAACCTCAACAGATGATGTTGAAAAAATATGGATTATAAGATCATAGTTTAAGATTTAGAAAAAACTGCACTCCCCTGCCCCCCAGCCCTTTTCTGGAGGGCACACTTGCAGCTCTAGGCCGGGAATCAGGAAAACTCATTTTTGTGAGTTCAGATCTGGCCTCAGACACTTACTAGCTATGTGACCCTGGGTGAATCACTTTATTATGTTTGCCTCAGTTTTCTCATCTGTAAAATGAGCTGAAGAAGGAAATGGCAAAGCACTCTAGTATCTTTGCCAAGAAAATCCCAAATGGGGTCACACGACTGAAATGACTCAGCAACCAGTGACCAGTCTTCAAAAGATAGCAGCAACAACACTGGATTTGGAGTGAGATAGAGGAATTGGGTTCTAATCATAGAATCATAGATTAAGTGACTCACCCAGGGTTATAAAATCATGCATCTAGACCTGGAAGAGACCCCAGAGGCCATCTAGTCCAACTATTTTGTTTTACAGATGAAGAAACTAGGCCCAAGGAAGGTCAGTGACTCGCCCAGGGAGACTCAGGCAGCAAGCTTCAGAGGTGAGATCTGAACCTAATTGAAGTGATTTGCCCAAGTCACCCTCCCAGATCTTCCATTTTACCTCATTGTGACTTTGTCAAAGTCATTTCAGTTTCCTTCTTTGTACCATGGAGGGCTTGGGCTACGTGATCTCAAAGGGTTCTTCTAGCTCTAAATACTTTCAGCTTACCCCAGAGCCTTCTGTAAAAGAAGAAGACTGAGTTCCAACTCACCGAAACTGTAGCATCCCTCAAAGCCCAGGTCAGATGCCATCTCTTACAGGAAGCCTTTCTTAGTCACTGAATTGATGCCATTTTTTGGAGGGGGCTTGCTTCATCTTGGATTGATTGACATCACTTTGTATAGTCCTTACATTTGAAAGGCAGTAGGGCATGGTGGGTAGAGAGTTCAGGAATCAGAGTCAAGAAGATCTGGGTTCAAGTCTCACTTCTGAGACCTCCTGGCTGTATGACCCTAGATAAGCCACCTAACTTTCTGGTGCTCTACGAAACTCAAGTTACAGAATTTCCTCAGCAGGAATTTTCTACAGCAATGAAATCACACACAAAAAGAAAAGCTCCCTACACTTTCATACCTATACATGTATCCTAGCCTTAGTAAAAGGCACACTCTTGAAAGGCAGAGTTTACCCCTTTTCTTTTTTCTTCATCTTTATGTTCTGAGTACATAACACAGTTTGGCAGATAGCTATTTAATAACAATGCTGCTGCTGCTGCTGTGCAGTCCTCTCAGTTGTGTCTGACTCTTCATGATCCCATTTCAGGTTTTCATGGCAAAGATACTGGCGTGATTTGCCGCTTCCTTCTCCGATTCATTTGACAGGTGAGGAAACTAAGGCAAATGGGGTTAAGTGACTTACCCAGAATCACACAGCTAGGAGGTATCTGAGGTCAGATTTGAACTCAGGAAGAATTAGTCTTCCTGATACTAAGCCCAGTACTTTCTCTGTCCATTGTGCCACCTAGCTACCCTTAATAATAATAGCTTGCATTTATATAATACTTTAATGTTTGCAAAGCACTTTGTAAATATTAGCTCATCTTATCCTCTGCAACAACCTTAGGAGATAGGTACTATCATTACCTCCATTTTACAGATGAGGAAACTGAGGCTGAGAGGAATCACCTTTTCCCATCTTTTTCATAATTCTCCGGCTTCTCTGCTTGCCCCCGAAGATGCCATAGTTTTGTCTGGACCCTAAATTGGTGCCTATGGCCAATCAAGTTTGCCTCAAACCCACAATCGCAAATAGGTCAGATCACAGTTTTAGAACTCACAGGAACTTCTCATGCTAACTACTCCAACCCCCCCTTTTTTTTTACAAAGGAGGAAAGCCATGGCCCACAGGTTAGAAGCGATTTGTCCAAAACCAAAGTCAGTAGGTAAACTGAGTCTAGATTTGAACCCAGGTACTCTGGATGCCAGAGTTAGCACACTTTTCAATACCCAGTGCAGGACTGGAAGACTGGCTCATGTTGGCCCAGTTAGGTCACAGGTATAATCACTGCTTATACCATATGCATAAATGCCAACTACATAGCTTTAATTAATACAGATCTATATAGGAATGCCTCTTCACTCTGAAGTTCCCCATTTTTTCATGGCTTTTGATTTTTTTGACATAGGTGCATTTTTATTAAAATCCTTACAGATCGAATTCATTTAGCTACTTCTATCTCAAATAAAATAATATATGTAAAGCACTTTACACACCTCAAAGCCTTATTTAAATGTCAGCTATTATTATTATTTGCCAAACTATTGGGATTTCTTCTCTGACCCAGATTTAGTCTATGATGGCAGAGGGAAAGAGGTAGAAATGAAAAACAGACTTAAGGAATTTGCTGACTCTCATTCAGAGTAGATCAGCAGTAGTTTAGTCCTTAGCAATTTCTGGAGTAGGGGAGATCACCAGGAAGTGCCAAGCAAAGCACAGACTTCAGACTTAATTTATGAATGAGGCCCAGAAAACAAAGGAATTTGGTAGCTTTTCAATGAAGCACAGAATGATAGAGTTGTAAGGGTCCCTAGAGAACTTTCTCCTTATTCTGTAAAGAATGTTGAGCCTTATGGAGGGAAAATTACATGTACAGGGTCTTCCAACTATTAAAGTAGTAGTTTGATCAGGAACAATTAAACTCAGGAATCCAGTGTTTGGTTGATAGACCCAAGAAAATAAATTACTTGGAGGAAGAATTCTCTATTTGAAAAGAATTTCTGGGGAGAACTGGAAAGCAGTTTGGCAGAAATTAGGATTAGACTATCATCTCACATCATAAATCTCAATAAGCTCAAAAAGTTTATGTAACCTAAATATTAAAGGGACATCATACCAGAAAAATAATTAGAAGAGAACAAAATCTGGTACTTTTCACAGCTCTGGCTAGTGGGAAGAGTTCTTAAGTGAAAATAGAGGTGATCACAAAATATAAAATAGATAATGTCAATTACATGAAATTAAAAAGCTTTTATTCAAACAAAATCAATGCACCTAAGATTAGAAGAAACCCAGAGATAACATACACAAAAAATATGAAAGACAGAGATGTTCCCATATACACCAAAATATTTATGGCTGTACTTTCTGTGGTGGCAAATAACTGGAAACAAAGGAGGCACCCATTGATTAGAAAACAAATTGTAGCACATGGATATAATGAATGAATCAATGAATAAAAAAATTAAAATCTTACCATGTGCCAAGCACCATGACAAGCCTTGGGGATAGAGGTACAAATGAAAGACCAAGTCCTACTTTTGACAAGGTAGGATTCTATTGGGAGTGGTAGGAAAGGAAGGACACTTTGATTCAGAAAGTCATAGGGATGGTGAGTGGCATAATAGGGGAGTAGATTAACACATCGTATACAGGAACAATGGCAAGAGTTGATGTGATCATAGTTCATGGTTCCAGAACTGGCAGGGGTGGTGGTGGGGGGGGAGCAGGGGCAGTAAAGGGATATGACGTGGTTCCTTAGGAAGCTATAGAGGAAGTGGTTGGAAGCTGGGAGAGAAGTGAAGCAGGGTTGGGGCTTTCTTGAAAAAGTGCTCTGGGAAAGCAGGGCTCCAGAGTAAGATGTCTGGTGTTAGCAATGATGGGGGTAGAGGAAAAGGCTTTGAAAGAGTTTGATATTCAATTTCTCCATCATTAGAAATTATGACTATAAAGAATTCAAAGAAACATGGGAAGACATATGAACTGATGCAGAAATCAAGTAAACATAAAAAGGAAAAGAATATACATAATAACTACAACAATGAAAATGGAAAACAAGAATGCAAAACTGAATGCTTTGTGATAATAATGACCAAGCCTATTCTTAAAGAGATGAAAAAATATAGATTCTTACTGTAGCTGAAGAGGTGTATGTGGGGAGGGGGGTGGGTGTCAAAAATTTCATATACTTTTAGACTCATTTGATGTTTGTTAGTTTTGCTAAACTTCTCCTCCTCCTTCTTTCTCCCTCTCTTTTCTCTCTCTTTCTTTCTTAATTGCTTCACCCCACCCCCAATCCTCCCTTCTCTTCCAAACTTCCCTGTTTCTGTAGAAGATAATACTACTTTTTAGTCTCTGAGGTTCATAACCTTCAGAATTAACCTTGACTACTCATTCTCACTAACCCCATGTATCCAATGAATTGCCAGTCTGCCATTTCCCATGACATCTTACTTCTGACCTCCATCTCTCTGCTCACACAGCTGCTCCTCATCACCTCTCACCTAGATCACTGCCATAGCCTTCTCATTGGTCTCCTTTCAAGTCTCTCCTCACTTCAGTCCATTCTCCAAGAACCTATCACTCTTCTCTTCATTAACCTTCATTGGCTCCCTAGTGCCTCTAGGATGAAATATCCCTTTCTCTGTTTAGCTCATAAAGCCCCTCACAACCTTACCTCCGACCTCTCTTTGCAGATTCATTGAATGTGACTTCTTCTCTTGTTCTCTGCAATTCAGCCAAACTAACTTTTTGCTACTCCCCTAAGATGAAACTCCATTTTCCATCTCATTGTCTTTGCCTTGGCTATCCCAAGACTGGAATGCCTTCCCTCCTCCCCCCTGCCTCATAGGTAGATGAGGCAGATGAAGCACCACCTTCTAAATAAAGCCTCCCCTCATCCCCCAATGGCTAGTTTCTTCCCTCCCAAACTACCTTGTAGTTAGCTAATTTGTATCTATTTGCATTTATTCATCATATGCTAATTTATATCCTTACTGCCTGCCCCATAGAATAGAATGAGTAAGACTTGTTGCATCCTTTGTATTTTGTACTTGACCATATTACTAACACCATGCCTGTAGGTACTTAGTAAACACTTGGTGATTGTTATGTGATTGTTTTTCTTCTCTTTTTCTTTTGTTACAAAGGATGAGCTGCTGGGGAGGGGAAGAAGAAAGGATACACCTGGAAATGAATGTGATGTAAAGACAAAAGCTGCCAGTGACAATTCAAAATTTAAAAAAATAGCAGTTTCTGGAGCTCAAATAATAATGATGCTTCAAGGGTCTTTCTCGGAATGCTGTAAGCAGCCGCCTCTATGTATACTGCATAAATCTCAGCTGGGCACTGATGTTGCTAATGGTTCATAGGGACACTGGGACAAAGGATGGGAGAAAATTGGGACCATGTGGTTACCATGCTTATATATAATGTTATCCTGTTGAGATAAAGCAGGAGGGACTTGAGGGAGGGGCACAGCTTGTTGCATTGGTAAGGAAGGCAGGGGTGGAGTTAGAGGACCACGGTTTGAATTTCATTTCTCCCATTTATTCTCTGTGCCTCAGAGGCAGTGGGTGACACAGTTAACAGAGTGCTGGATGGGGAGCCAAGAGGTCCTGAATTCAAATGTGACCTCAGATACTTACAAGCAATTTCACCCTGGGTAAGTCACAATCTCTCTCAGACTCAGTTTCCTCAGCTTTAAAATAGGGATAATAATTACACCCACCTTGTAGGGTTTTGTGAGGGCCAAATGAAATAATAAAATTTGTTCTTAGCACAATATAAACAATTATAATAAAATCATTACATAAAATAAGAAAAGTTCTTAGCATAGTGCCTGGCACATTGCAGGTGCTACATAAATGCCTATTCCCTGCCCTTTACTTTCCCTCAGTTCCTCATCGTAAAATGAGAAGACCAGAGCCTATGAGCCCATTCTACTGATAATCTATGATATGATCCTTCTGTGATCCCATGATCTCCCCCTCTGTCTCTTTCTCTCCTGTTTCTGTGTCTGTCTCTCCCACTGTCTCTGTCTCTCCATCCTATCTCAATGGTACAGCCTCAGTAAAAGCATAGAACAGAGTAACACAAGAGTGTTTTAGGGGCAAGAACACTGGCCTTGAAGTCTGGAGGCATGGCTTCAAATTCACCCTTACCTGCTGAGTGGTTTTGGACACCGTACCAATTAATTTCCCATTTATAAACTAAAAGGTTGAATCTGATGCACTCACTCTTGGGTTCATTTCACCCCAATCCTAAGGTATTACTTCTCTTAGCCTTGGAGTCAAAACTAGGGTGGGGCAGTTGGGCTATTGGTCTTGGATACCGAAATCTGAGGGTGGCAACACTTATGCTACTTCAGCAGTTTTGAAACAATTGAATTCAGTTAATAAGAGGAATTTTGTTAAAAGAAGAAGCTGCTAGCTGTTGAAGGTAGATAGACCCCCAAGTGGGCTTTAGCCCAAAATAGTCCTAGCCTCCTTGTTGTGATACCTCCTGGGGACTTTATCTCTACCCTCTTTCCCCAATTGAATTTGCCTAAAGAATTTGATTTGTGGGAATAGTTTATATTGTTTGCCCACGATAGCTCGGCAACTCAACACCACACCCCTCTGCATGGCACCTCCCTCGTTCCTGCCCAATAAGTCTGGGGGCACTGTGGTTGCCTGATCATCTTTTGGATGTTCTAGCAGCCCCACCCTCTGACCTCTAGGCTAATCTGAGCTATGATACTGGTGGTGTGACTTTGGGTAAGTCGTGGTGGAGAGGTCTCTATGAGCTGAGGGCTGGAATTGTAGGCAGAGGATTTGGTTTCACCTTCCTATTATAGGGTCATAAATCTAAAGCTGGAAGGCACCTAAGAGACCACCCTGTCCAATTCTTTCATTTTGCAGATGAGGAAACTGAGGCCCAGGGAAATTAAGTGATTTGCCTAAGGTCATAGAAGCAGTCCTCATCTGACATAGAATTAGAACTCAGGTTTTCTGACCCCAGAGTCAGAGTTCTTTCCCCTATACCAAGAAATTCTTAATTCAAAGCCCATTCCTCACCTCCCTAAAGGAGTTGTGCCTAAATTTCAGGGGGTGGTCTGTGAACTTCGATGGTAAAAACAAAAATATCCTTACTTCAACATAATTGGTTTCCTTTGCAATACTATGTTTCCTTCGCAATCCTATGTGTTTTATTTTATGCATTAAAAAACATTTTCTGAGAATGGAGCCATAGGCTTTACCAAACTGCTAAAGGAGTCCATGACATAAAAAAGCCTAGAACCCCTATTCAATGTCATTATTCAACCTTTCGTAGCCTCTCTCTTCTCATCTGCCAAGGGGGAAGGGGGAGGAACCAGATGCTCTCTCTGGCTTCCTCCAGCTCTAAGTCTCGTGAATTCCAACTCCAAATGACACCCAAAGTATGTGCCCCAGACCAAGTCAGCCTCTTTTGAGGGTCTACATTGAATGACAGCATTGTACCAGCCCTCAGTCTAAAATCTGCAGGTCCCTTCCGTTCTACCACCAGCGACTCAGGGATCTCTGGATCAGGGGTGCCTTTGGGGCCCAGGCAGACATCCTCCCTTTCTTCCTAAGTCTAGGGTTCAGCTATTGCTACCTTGTTCTTTCTCAGACATTGATTTGGAGGATGGCTTAAGGTGATCCAGAGGGGAGGTAGTTAGCATCCTTCTTCCTTTTGTCAAAGGGAGATTCTGCAGAAAGACCAACAGGTCGATGCTATTCAATAACAACATTAGGGGGAGAGATGCCCTTGTATCGGATTCGAGCTAACAAGGGAGATAGCAGAGGAATCTTTCTCTCTCTCAGGAGATACGGAAATAGAAGGTAGAGTTAGGATGCCTTTGATAAATGCTCTTGTACAGAGCTGGAGGCAGGGGGTGGGACTAGGAAGATGCGGCTTCTAGTATTGACTCTGATACTAACAAGCCTCTGTTAGCGACAAGTAACTAATCCTGGTTAGTATGAGAGACTAACAAGCTTTGTGGACCTGAGTCACTCATGTGCCTTCCCTGGGCCTTTCTTCCATCTTCTGTGAGATGAGAGATTGGATCTGTTGTCTTGTTGTTGAGTCATTTCAGTTGTGTTTGACTCTTCTGGACCCCATTTGGGGTTTTCTCGGCAAAGATACTTGAGTGGTTTACCATTTCCTTCTCTAGCTCATTTAACAGATAAGGAAACTGAGGCAAACAGGGTAAAGTGACTTGCCCAAGGTGACACAGCTGGCAAGTGTCTGAGGCTGGATTTGAAC
Organism: Trichosurus vulpecula; assembly: GCF_011100635.1. Lineage (NCBI taxonomy): Eukaryota > Metazoa > Chordata > Mammalia > Diprotodontia > Phalangeridae > Trichosurus > Trichosurus vulpecula. The sequence continues at coordinate 41,415,340 of NC_050579.1, read as the reverse complement.
CCAGGTCTTCTTGACTCCAGGCTCAGCATTTTGTCCACTGTGCTAGAAGACTTCAGGGCACTGGGGACTCAGCTTATACTTTCATTGCTTCAGAGAACTCCCTAATGAGGCAACTCCCTCTTCCAATGCAGGTTGGCACCTCCTCTGCAATCTAGAGAGTTGCATAGTGCACTGAGAGGTTTGAGTGACTTGCCTAGGGTCACACAGCCAGTAGATATTAAAAACTTGGACTTGAGGGGCAGCTAGGTGGCACAGTGAGTAGAGCACCGGCCCTGGAGTCAGGAGGACCTGAGGTAAAATCTAGCCACACTTACTAGTTGTGTGACCTTGGGCAAGTCACTTTACCCCAACTGCCTTGCCTTCCACCCTCCAAAAAAAAAAAGAAACTTGAACTTTCAAGTTCACCCAGGTCTTTCTTACTTCCAAAGCTAACACTTTCCCCTTATAACTCACATACTTTGTGGTTCTATTCAATTTAGTAAATATGTATTAAGTATTGGCTATGTACACAGACTCACATGAGTCCTGAGGGATACAAAGCCAAAAAATGACAACTCCCACCCTTAAGTCATTTACTGTATGAGCCCACATCCCTCTCTCTGAACATGGGTTCTACCAGTATTCTCTTCTCATTCTGGGGAAAGGCATGCATGGCTGCAGGGATGTGCTAGCAAATGTTTAGCAGCTGGGTCTGAGGGGAAAAAATGCTATTGATAGCCTTTTAAGCTTAATCTACATTAACATTTTGTCCATCACTTTCTTAAGTCTAGAAATCCACCAAGCTATCCATCAAGCCCCTGGTGTGTATCCTTTGCTCATTTTCGAAGGCAAATGCTCACACTGAAAATTTCATAATAGGTTCTTGAGAGCCAGGTCTGAGCTGGCTCCAGCATGCCCTTGGCTGGAGGTCAGGGCTAGCCAGAGAGAACACCAAAGAGGGTAAGGGGGTGCTTTATGACATGCCCGAGAACAGTACTAGACCAGGAGCTAGTTCTGCCTCTCCTCTCCGGGTTCTCTGCTGCCAGCCCTGTAGCTATGCATGCATGCTGAGAGCTCAGAACGGTGCCTGCTGCCGGGGGATCGACCTTTTTGATTCAATTGCCTCATTTTGGTTTTGAAAGAGAGACAAGAGCTTTGAGAGCCCTTCTCCTGGAGGAGCCTGTTGATTTTCTCCTTTCCATTTAGAATCATAGAATTAAGGCCTTGTAGAATGTTAGAGTAGGAAAGGTCCTCAAAGCTTACCCAGTCCAGCCCCCTCACTTTACGGAGGATAAAACTGAGGCTCAGAGAAGGAGAACAGTTTGCCCAGGGTCACACAGCTGGTTAATGGAAGAACTGAGACTAGAACTCAGTCTTCCAATGCTTTCCCCATTGTACTGAGCTTATTCCAGGTCTGCCTGTGATGTTCTAGAATTTAATTCAACACACATTTATCTATTCAGTGCCTACTGTGCTATATGCTGTGGGACACAAAAGTTGGGATGCAATGAATTGGTCTCCATCTTCAAGGAGTTTATATCCTAATTAAAGGAGTAACATGCACACAGGTAAATACATATAAAATATACAGGAAATAAATACAAAGTAATCGGAGGTACCTCAGTGGAGCAATGCCAACTGGAGGAATCAGGGAAAGCTTCTTGTAGGAGGTGGTACTTGAGGTGAGTCATGAGGAGGGAGAACATTCCATGCATAAGAGACAGGCTATGCAAAAGCATGGATGTGGAAGATGAACATTGTATACAGGAAACAACAAACAGGCAAGTTTTGTTGGAACATAGAGTCATATCTAGAAGATAAGAATAGGGAATGGACATATGATTTCATTGGTATAGAAAATTCCCAAGTGAGGAACCTCCCTCTAATAATGCAGGTTAGCGCCTTCTCTGAAACAGTTAGGCTTAGCGAGCTGTCTAAAGTCCTGAGAGGTTAAATGATTTTCCTAGGGGTACATGGCCAGCACCAATCAATCTAGTATTCACTAGTTCATTCATTCATTTGTTTATTTATTTACTTATCTATTTAATTTTGCTTTATTTTATTTTAAATTTATGGAATAAAACAAGCATTTCTATAACATAGTACAATAAAAAAAGATTGCATATGAAACCACAAATCTATCATGTACAACTTGCTATTCCTTTTAAATATATAATAAAGTTATCGTGTAAATTTCTTTTTTTCTTTTTTCCTTTTATTCTTCCCTCCATACCCCTAGAGATAGCTACTGTTAGACACAAATATGTGAATATGTGTGTGTATATATATATACATATATATATATATACATGTACATATACACACTCATACGTATATACACACATCCTATATATTTTTTATCAGTTCTTTCTCTGGATGCACATAGCTTCTTCCTTCATATGTCCTTTATAGTTAATTTGGGAGTTTATAGTAGTCATTTGTAGACTATTATAAATCCTCAAATTAACTATAATCTAATATTTATATAATAAATAATATACCATAAAATAAATAATTACATTTATAATATTACACACAATATATGATGTAATATAATATTTTATAATATAAAATATATAAATAATATAAAAATATATAAATAAAAATACATTATGATTATGTACCCGGCAATGTGTTAGTTCCTGGGGATGCAAGTACAGAAAACTGAAACAAGCCTCATCTAAAAGTTTCCGTTTTAATGACATTATAAGTATCGAAGGTAGGACTCAAGCCCAGGCCTTCTTGATATCAAGATGGACTCTCTAACCACTATGCATCACTGAAAATATGAATTGGGGCCAGATTGTAAAGGATTTTAAAATTCAAAGGAAGGAGCTTGTATTTTATCCCAAAAGGCAATAAGGAGCCACTGAGGATTCTTGAATGGGGGAAGGGCATGGTCACTGTATTTTGTGGAAGATGGACTGGAGAAGAGAGGACAATCTTTGCTAGGAAAGGAGAGTAAGCGAAGCCATCATTTTAGAACTCTTAAAGCCAGGATTCTCTAGGCATCCTGCAAGGGAGGGAAAACAAAGACCCTAATGGAGGCCTGGCTATAGGTCATCAGAAAGCAGCGTTTGTCATAGCAAGTCATGGTGCTCTATAATCTCTTCTAATTAAAAAAACATAAGAAATTTATCCATTCTTTGGAAACCAAACAAAACAATGTGGAAGACAAAAAAGGAGGTGTTGTTGATGCATATTAATATATTTTTTTTATGCCAGGCAACTTGTTAGCTTCCTAATATGTGTATTTTGGGATGTTTGCAAATATGTCTAAAGCTCTGCAAACAGTACCTAGTTATGCCTGAGATACCACTTCCATTTTAAGCTGATAATATCCTTAGCTTTTAACTCCCTTCCACCCCACGTTGGCTGCACTGCAGGGTCTGTCCCCAGCCCAGGAGCCTGTGTTACTATAACTGCTTGTTCTGTTCTCAGTGCGGATGTAGCACAGCTGATTCCTGAGGCACTGTGGGAACAGCTCAGAGGCTAAAGAGACTCTGATATAACTCTCCCCCCCCTCAAAAAAAAAAAAAAAAACATGTGCACACCTTCTATCCTCACTTAGGAATCCTTGTGAGCAGCCCTCTTCGAGATTATACCAGTGATTTCTGCTCATTCAGGTGCCCCTTCTCTGTCAAAATCCAGCTCAAAATGCATCTCCTCCAGGGAGGTTTCCCTGATGGATCCTACCTGGTTCCAATCATACCACAAGCTTTTTCCTTCCTTCCTTCCTTCCTTCCTTCCTTCCTTCCTTCCTTCCTTCCTTCCTTCCTTCCTTCCTTCCTTCCTTCCTTCCTTCTTCCTTCTTCCTTCCTTCTTTCTTCCTTCTTCTTTCTTTCTTTCTTTCTTCTTTCTTTCTTTCTTTCTTTCTTTCTTTCTTTCTTTCTTTCTTTCTTTCTTTCTCTTCCTTCTTCCTTCCCTTTCTTTACTTCTTGCTTTCTTTCTTTCCTTCTTGCTTTCTTTCCTTCTTTCTTTCTATCTTTCTTTCTTTCTGTGTCTCTTCCTCCCTCCATTTCTTTCTTCCTTTCTTCTTTAGTTCTTTATTTCTCTCTCCTTCTCCCTCTCTTTCTCTCTCCTCTCTTCCTTCCTTTTGTTCTCTTTCATTCCTTCTGTCTTTTCTTCCTTCTTTTCTGCATTCCTTTCCTATATTTAGATGTGTGTATTTGCATATATTTATATATGCAATCTCTCTATATATGTGTGTGTATTTTTATGTATTTGTACTTATTTGTATATATTTATATATGCAATCTCCATATTATTTATATCTTTATATAGAGAGATAGAAACAGACAGAGGAGGGAGAAAGACAAAAAGTAAACAGAGAGAGACAGAGGCATATTAAGAAAGCAACAGAGAGTAAGAGAGAGACAGAGTAAAAGAGAGGCAGCGAGGGAGGGAAGTAGACAGAGAGACAACAAGTATAAATCTGAGAATGCAGAATAGAGGGGAAGGGATGGTACCAGCAGCATGGAAGACCGGGAAAGGCTCCATGGAAGAGGAGTTGAGTTGTTGAGTTGGGTGTTGGGAAGGAGAGCCTTCTAGGCATGAGGAACAGACATTCCAAAGCCACATGGATTAAAGATGCACCATTGTGTTCCAAGGACACAAAGTCAGCCAGTAAGGTTAGATTGTATAGTTCAGGGAGAATAGAATATAAGAAATTTAGAAAAATAGGAAGGGGGCAGGTTGGGATTAGATGTCAATGCCAACAAAAGACTTTATATCTAATACTGGAGGTAATAAGAAACTCATGGAATTTATTGAGTAGGGGAGTGACATCCATTCAATAGCCATTTATTTAATCACCTACTATGTGCTAAGGAAGATTCAAAGATACATGATAGACTTACAGATCTAAAGCAGGAAAAGATTTCAGAGGTCATGTATTAAGTCTTCCTTCCCTCCCCATTTTACAAATGAAATAAATTAAGGCCCAGGAAAGATAGGTAGCTTGCCCCAGACCACATAGGTAGTAAGTGGCTAAAACTGGACTTGAACCCAGGTCCCCCTGACAGCAGAGCCCTGTGCCCATTTCACTCTACCAGACAGTTTGCCTCTCTATCCAGACTAAATCCTCACTCATTTTATATTACATGGTTCTTGTCCTTGGAGAAATGTATGACTGGAAAAAAAAGATGGGCTGTTCATGTAGCGAGAATGATATATAACCAATGGACAGCCCATTTACTCCCATGGGTAGTCATAAAATGTTCAGAGAATTTGAGAAAGATTCCCAGAACTTGGGGGTAGACCCCTGGAATAAATTCATGGAGTGGGGATATGGGTGAAAGTTACTCAAGATGGCCAAGCATGGATGGGTTAGAGGGAATTCCCATGTAGATGAGATTGCCGCTCCATTTGACCCCTGGAGTATGATTTCTGTTGCATAGAGGCTATCCCTAATTAGCTTGGGAACTCTCTGACACCAGCAACTAGGCATATATTTGGTATCACCACTCAGTATCAACAAGAAGTCTCTAGCCTATAGGGTGTTCATGACTGAGAAAGATGGATTGGCCTCAGAGCCCAAATATGACCTATCCATTGGTTCTTAGCACTGTAGCTGTTGCTGAGTAGCATTTAATTAGCACCAGAGGTTAGGATTTTCAGCAGACCTTAGAGGTGGGCTGGCTCTTTTCCTATTGGGGCTCCCACAGGAAGGCTGTAGGAGACCTTAGGCATGGGAGCAGCAGTAGTTAAAGCCCCTGAGGCAATGCTCAATGTGTTGGGTTCCAATGGGAATATTTCTACAAGTGGCAGGAAAGGCTTTAGAAGCTTGAACTACCATTTCTATAGGAATCTCCTGGGGAGATGGCTGCTAGGCATGGATTCATTGTAGGGTTGTAATGCATTGAGTTGGTAGGGCCTGGCTGAGGCTGTCTAGGCCAGCCCTTCAGTCACAGAAGAAGAGGGAACATGTAGATAGAGATAGCTTGAAGGACTAATGAACATCCATGAGTGTAGTTCTTGACTCCAAAGGAACTCTACTGCCCCACCCCGAATTTAACTTTATCTGAATTGCTTGAGTAAGATGAGTAGAATTGTAAGAGGCACTAGGTGCCTGTGTCTCCCTTTGTATAACACTGTAGAGTCATGGGTCATCCTATCATCAGGTTATGCCTATACAGAGCTGACTGTCTGGAGTTAGTTATGTGTGGGGCTTTATTTCCTGAGTTAGACAAAACAGTGACCTCAGAACACACCTCCTTGAGCTGTTCCAGTATGAGCACATCCACCCCCCTGGTTTGTATGCTTCCAATAAACTTTGTAGTTAGACCACCTGATGGGGAGACTGTGCATGTTAGAATTCCAGGTCCAAGCAGGGCTGGCCTTAGGGATCATCTAATGTAATTCTTATTTTACAAATGGAAAAATTGAGGCCTGTTGAGAGGATATGACTTATTTGTATATATTTATATATGCAATCTCCATATTATTTATATCTTTATATAGAGAGATAGAAACAGACGGAGGAGGGAGAAAGACAAAAGTAAGTAGCATGGAACTAATGAAGAGAAAATCTGGGATTTGAACCATCATCCTCTGATGTTCTTTCTATGGCTCCTTGCTGAGAATCCAGGGACATCTCCAAGGGCACATAGGAATGATGGAAATCTCAACCTTCCTTTGTTTTTCTCCTAGCATTATGCCTAGGAGAGGAGTTAACAGAGGCATCAGTTACCTGCTGTGGCAGGGATGATGAGATATGAGCTATGGATCAACCCTGGCCTAGGAATTCAGTTTGAACCACACGACACCCTTAGCCTTTCCCTCTCTCACTGGCTTCCTAACCCTAGCCAGTGAGGAAATATAGTCACGATATTGTGATGTCTCCCAGAGCAAAAGAAATCCACAGCTCATTCCATTTCAATAATCTACTCCCCTCCCCCCATCCCACCTTGCCTGGGAAGCCTGGGTAGTCACTTTAATTTTCCACTAAGCTTTTAGATTTCCTTAATCAGATGAGGAGATCTGTATGTGTGCTTCTGTGTACTTGTGTGTGTATGAGTGCCCTTTATATGTATTTCCCCTTCCTCTCTTATAATGACTCTTTCCTTTTCCTCCTCATACGGAAAGCCTAATGGGGTCTAGAATAAAGCCAAGACTTTGTCTCCAAAGAGGTTTTGACAGCTCAGTCCACTTCATTTGAGGGCCTTGTTTGAGAAGCTGCCTTGGATCTCTCTCTCTCTCTCTCTCTCTCTCTCTCTCTCTCTCTCTCTCTCTCTCTCTCTCTCTCTCTCTCTCTCTCTCTCTCTCTCTCTCTCTCCCTCTCTCTCTCTCTCTCTCCCTCTCTCTCTCTCTCTCTCTCTCTCTCTCTCTCTCTCTCTCTCTCTCTCTCTCTTTCTTCTTCTTCTTCTTCTTCTTCTTCTTCTTCTTCTTCTTCTTCTTCTTCTTCTTCTTCTTCTTCTTCTCTCCCTCCCCATCTTTCTCTCTCCCTCCCCCACCTCTCTCTCATTCCCCATCTCTCTCCATCTCTCTCTCTCCTTCCCCCATCTCTCTCACCCCCCCATCTCTCTCTTTCTCTCTCTCAATCTCTCTTTCTCTCTCTCCATCTCTCTCTCTCCCACCCCCATCTCTCTTTCCCTCCCCTTTCTCTCTCTCCATCCCCCATCTCTCTCTCTCTTTCTCTCAATCTCTCTCTCTCTCTCCATACTCCTCCCCTGGAAAGAATGCTTTTGCTTTTCACTTCTCTGTCGTTCTTTAGATCCTCACATAACCTAGCATAGAGCGATTTCTGGCCGAGGGAAACTGAACATAGGAAAAAGCATAATTGGATAAAGAGTTATTTTGGTGGCTGGCAGGAGCTGTGGCAATGCCCGAGGAGTTACAAAGCAGCTGGGGGAGAGAAACAAATAAGCCTCTAATATCTTATCTTTTAATACTCATTGTTGGGATGCTGTTGTCTCTTCTCCCTGGGCCTGTCGGCCTGAGGAGGTGTACCCAAGCTGAGTAGCATCAGCAGCTCCCTCCCACTGATATTCTGAGCATCTTTAGGGAGCCAGGCAGGGGGAAAGCAGGAGAAGGAGGAGGAGGAGGAGGAGGAGGAGGAGGAGGAAGAGCCCCTTCTTTTGATCTGTGTATCTGGGTGGGAATGGGGTAGATCTTGACCTTAGTCACTTGGCTTGGTTTAAGGAAACTTGGCTTAACAACCATGGATTCACTCAGATGGGAAAATCCAAAGGATTGTGCATTCCAGAAACTTCTCTTTAACAGGATTGTAGATTTTGTAGATGAATAAACTGAGGCCCATAGACATTAAGTAACTTCACAGGATTCAGATTTAGGGCTAAAAGAGACGTGAGAAGCCACTGAACACAACACAACTCGCTCATTTTACAAATGAGGAAACTGAGGCCCAGATTGATGAATAGGATCATAGCTTTAAAGCAGGAAGAAATCTCAATGGACATTGAGTCTGATCCCTTCATTTTAAAGATGAGGAAACTCAGGCCCAAAAAGTCAAATGAATTTGAAAGATCAAAGATTTAGAGTTGAGCCTAATCCTGTCATTTTACATATTAGGAATCTGAGGCCCAAAGAGTTCAGTGGCTTCATAGGGTCTTTGATTTAGAGCTAGGAGAAATCTTAGAGACTACTGAGTCCAAGCTCCTCCTTTTATAGATAAGGAAACAGAGGTTTGCTCAAAGTCACCCAGGTAGTAAATGACTGTTAGAGTTCGAATCCATGTCCTTTGACTCCAAATGCAGTACTTTTCCCTCTATAACTTGCTATGTCTTTTTTTTCCTCCCCTAGACCCTCTCCTTGTATCAGTGGTGTAAGAAGAGTTAGAGACATCACATAGTGGTAATGCTAAATCTGGAATCAGGAGCACAACATTAAACCTCAGTTTTGTAATTGTGAAGCATTGGGAAAGTTGGCTACCCTCTCTGGGCCTCAGTGTCCTTCCTTTTTATATGAGAAGTTTGGTCTAGGTGATCTCCAAGGTTTCTCCCAGCTCTTTCTTCCTGTGGTCCTAAGTGTGGCTATTTCTGAGACCAGTAAGGACCGTATTTAGTACACGCCTTTCTTCACTGTAAAAACCCTGTCTGGGATGCTAAGGGACTAGCTTGGATACTCATCTCTCTTCCTTGGCACCTCTCATTCTACATTCTATAGCCTCCCCTTTGCTGACTCTCTACCTTTCATTCACTTAGCCCCAGGTCAGTACAGCAATTTTTTTTAAGCAGGAGTGGGAGGTGGAGGAGAGATAATTACATCTTTCCCGCCTAAAGGAAGGAGCCTGGACCATATGATTTCTTCAGGTGTCTTCCAGCTCTAAGATCTACGATTCTATGAATATTTATTGGGTACCTACTATGGTAAAGTCACGGTGCTGGGTGCTGTGAGAGAAAACAAAGATGAAATACACACAGTCCTTACGCTCATGTAAGTAGCTTATAGCCTAGTTGATGTATAAGATGAGACTGGTTTTGAACAGGATCTGTGATTTCATTGGCATATGGGATGCCAAATGAGGAAACTTCTCTTGCTGATACAGAACAGTGTCTGCTGCATAATTTATAGGCTTAGAGGCTTGCCTTGGTCACCTATGGGCTTGCCTAGGGTAGCACAGTCAGTATATGTCAGAGGAAAGACTTGAAAGACTTGAATCTTCCTAACTCCCAGGCTGGGCTCTCTCTCTATTATACCATATTGCCCCTCAAGGCGTTCTATACATATGGCTAGAAAACTAACAGCATAGGGTAGGATCTAAGGAGCCAATGGTGGGTATACTTACATGGTACTGTAGAAAGAGCCATGCATTTTGAATCCTGGCTCTGACACTCACTACCTGTGTGACCTTGGGCACAGTCACTTCAGAAGTTTGGGCCTCATTTATCTTGTCTGTAAAATGGCTTCCTAAGGTCCTTAATGAATCTAAATGTATGATTCTACTGGTAACGTGGTTGACTTGGATTGCACTATCTCAGGACGAGGACTGTTCTATTTCCCCCCCTCAGGGTTCCCTCATAGTGGGTGGAGAGTCTTTCTTCTGCCACCTAGACTTAGGCTTGATAGTTGTCTTGAGTTTAGATTTGCTCTGCTTGCCTGCCACCAGAAGGCAGAATGAGGAAGAATGGGTATATGTTGCAGAGAAAGAGAGTTTATCTGGGTGTAAGTAAAAATTCCTAACTATTGGGGTTTAAGCGAAATTAACAAGCCTGTATTAAGTGCCAGCTATGTGCTGGGCATTATAATGAGTCCTGGGGAGAGAAAGAAAGGCAAAGCCCAATCCTTGTCTTCAAGGAACTCAAAATCTAATGTGGGAGACAACATGCTAATAGCCATGTACAAACAAGCTGTAGGGTACATTGGAGAGAAACAAGTGACCAGGACTAACTGTAGAAGGTGGGATTTTAGCTGGATGCCTGGGAAGCTAGGAGGCAGAGATGGCATGGGCTACTATAAAAGAGTCTGGATATCCATTTCTTGGGATGTCTTTGAAGGGATTCCTGTCTAGGGATGGGTTGGATAGATGGACCCTTCCACCTCTGAGATATTGTGATTCTGCTGGCATCCTAGCCCCATGTTCTTTCCACTACAAAGGCACCATGGATGCCTGAATGAAAGAGGCGGGCCGAGAAAGAATTGAGACAATGAGGAAGAGTCAGAGGATCAAAAATCTTGAGACAGGAGGGACCTCAGAGGTTACCTAGTCAGCCATGCTTTTTCTATACCGCCCCCTGCCCCCGCCCCCGCCCCAAGTGCCTAGCCCAGTGCCGAGAATGTAGCAGAGGCTTCACTAAAAATGCCCCCACGAGGGAGGCAGAGTAGAAATAACATGTCTCCAGACTCAGAAAACCCAGGCTCAAATTTCTCCTCTGATGCTTACTTCTCAGGGACTCAGGACAAGTGAGCTACCTTATCTCAGGTTCCTCACCCTTAAAATAAGGGGGTTGGGCTCCATGACCTTTCAGGTCTCTTCCAGCTCTGCGGCTATGAATCACCTTGTTTGTCCTGCATGAAAAGGCCAAGAGGAGGGACTGGGAGTCCAAAGTGATTGATTAGCTCTCTACGCCCCACAAGGAGAACAAAACAACTACAAGGAAAGTGGAACAGGGAGGGCCCTTGTGGCAGGTCAGTGGGAGGAATGCGGTCTTCAGGCTTAATCTGTCCCTTAGGGTCGATGGAAAGAACTCACTAAAGAGTTCTAGGGCCTGGATCCAGCATCTGGCCTGGGGGCTCTCAGGTCCCTGAAGCTTTAAGGCCCAGGTGGGAAAGCCGAGGTTCCTAACAGTAATTGGCTTCCTTGGTCCCATTAGCACAGCCTGACACCAGCCTCCCCTCCCCTCTCCTCCACCCCATCAGTCATTCTGCCTCCATTAGCACCAGCTACCAGAGTGGAAAATCCCCTCCCTCTTAAGGGGAATCAGAGCATCTCTCTACCGTTCCCTCCCTGCTAATGGAGCTGGCATCTGTCCCCAAGCAGTGTCTGTGGAGTTGGAATTGGCCAGAGGAAAAAGAGAGGCAGGGTTTGCCACTTCTGCCCAACCCGCCCCCCAACTTGGTTGACATCATCTTGGGATCATCAGGGCAGGGGACTGACTCAGGGAGGGGCTGGAAAGAGACTCCTGGGACCATAGGCTTAGAGCTGGAAGGTACCTTGAAGGTCATTGAGTCCAACGTCCTCCATTTACTATGAGAAAACTGAGCTCTCTGGAGGAGAAGTGACTTGACCAAGGTCACACAGTTGGTTGGGTCCTCCTCTGACACCAGAACCAGTGGTCTTGCTGCTCTATGTTGACTGTCTTTTGTCAGGAATGCTTTTCTGGCTGTCAGACCATAGCTCAGCTGGTGGTCAGATCTCAGGGTATTTCTAATCTGTCTCCTTGCCTCTCCTTCCTCACCTGTGGCCCCAGAAATACAGTATGGCAGAGCAGAAAGCGGTGGACCTTGGAGATCCTCATGGTCCCTCCCCCACCCCCAGCATATTTCACCTGGACTGATGCTCCATAACATGGCTTTAAAAATCACAATTTCTGGTAATCATTTGAGCTTGGTGGGAGGTGATGGGAGAGGATGGAGGGGATTAGAGAAGATGTGGATGTGTTCTCTCCTGAGCATTTCTGGGGTGATAGTTCCAGTTTGGGGATGTCTATGGACATGGGGCTTTCAAGGACGTTAAAATCTCCTACTTTCTATGAGCAAGGAGATGTGATCCCTACCCTGACTCCCCCTTCTAAAGAAGTCAAGGCCCATCCTCAACCCACCGTGATTTCTTACTCAGTCAATAAGCATTCTGTTGTTATTTAGTAGACTGTCTGACTCTTTGTGACCACATCTGGGATTTTCATGGCAAAGATATTGGAGTGGTTTGTCCTTTCCTTCTCCAGCTCATTTTACAGATGAAGAAACTGAGGCAAACAGGGTTAAGTGACTTGCCCAAGGTCACATAGCTGATAAGTGTCTGAGGCCGGATTTGAACTCAGGACCTCCTGAGTCCAGGGCCAGCACTCTATTCAGTACCCTGCCCCCCAAGGTAATAAAAATGAGCATTTATGTAGTACTTTAAGGTTTATAAAGCACTTTACAAATACCTCACTTGATTCTCACAACAACTTTAGGAGGTAGGTGCTGTTATTATCCCCACTTTAAAGAAGAGGAAACTGAGACAAAACTTAAGTGACTTGCCCAGAGTGATACAGCTAGTGTCTGAGGATGGATTTGAACTCAGGAAGAGGAATCTTCCTGACTGCAGACCTGGTGCTCTGTGCACTATGGCACCACCCAGCTGCCCATGCTTCTGTGTAAAAGCCCTTCATTATCCTAGCTGCTCTTCTCTGAAGACACTCCAGCTTATCAATGTTCTTCTTAAACAGTGGTGTCCAGAATTAAACACTGATTAGGTCTGATGAGGACAGAGTCTGCAGGGGCCATCACTTCTAATAGCTCTGCTTCTCTTGATGTGGCTAAGATAGCATTAGCTTTTTTTCTCTACCATATCATGCTATCAACTCGTATTGAGTTTAAATCCATTAAAACTCCCAGATACTTTTCAGAAGAACTTCGGTCTATCTGTGCCTCTGCCATTTTGTGCAAAATAAGTATATGAAAATAGATTCAAAACCAATATAAGGTAAATTGGTGAGGCTGGGGGTGAGAGGGAGGTGCCAGGAGCTGGGGGCACTGAGGAAGACTCTGTATAGAAGTAAAGCTTGTCCTGCAGAAAATAGGACAGCTGGCTGTATGGCTCCAATCCTGGTTGAGAGACCATCTTCCAGGAAGCTCCCTTAGATTCACCTAGCCCATTCTCCAATCATCAACCCATCCTTTCTTTTCAACCTGCTTTAAAAATAATTCAGAGATATGTATGTACATATATATAGATATATTGAAAATATAGGTGTGCATATATGTGTGTATATCTATCTATCTATCTATCTTTCCACACACCAATTTTAAAATCAGCTTGAGATATATATGTATATATATATATATATGTATATGTATATATAGACCATATATATTATTTTAAAGAAACACATATATGGATGGATGTATTGTACATGTGTATATCTATGTATATATGTATGTATTTTTGTATATGCAAGACCTACTAATCCGGGGGGATAGGGTACCTTCTACCTCCGAAGGTCGTAAACTCTGGGCTTACAAAGGTTGGGTTTAGTCCTGGGGGAGCCTGGCCCTGAAGAGAAGAGTCAGGTTCTCCTCGAATTCTACATTATTAAGTCATTGTCCCAGGATACAATTCTGAGGATAGTCCCTTAAACTAAACTTAAGGTTGGCTGATGTCCAGCATCTCCCCAAAGGGGATCAACTGGATCTCCTCTAGAAAAGTACTCCATTCACAAAGCAATTCAGGCATAATGCAGCCACCATTTCCTCCTCCACAAAAGAAATTGTTAAAACCCTAAAGACTAATAACACATTGACAAATACTTAAAATATGAATCAGTAACTCATAACAGCTATTATTCTCTCCCCAGAGGTTGATACTTAAGGCATTAAGTGTTTCATAGGACTGTTGAACAGGTTCACTTTCATTTGAGCTCTTCTTTCGGAGGAACTGGACTGTTCTGACAATGGTCACCTTCTCCTCCAAGAAGTTGCCTTGGTTTTATGGCTCATCTGCCACTAGGACAACATACACATACAATATATATACATTTGGAAAAGGGGGCTCAGTAAAATAATAATCAAAAATTATATATATACATATATATTGATTATTTAATTTGATTGTTTTAATTTGCTCCCTTTTTCAAACTTTAAATAATTTCAGCTTTGCCCATCTCCCTGGGATAGCAGGAAAATTAATGTTGACTGGGCTACTGTTGTTCATACAATTATAGGATTATATATTTATGTCTGGAAGGGGCCTTAGATATCTGCCATCTGGTCCAAGTCATTCATTTTACAGAAGTAGAAACTCAGGCTCAATGAGATTATTGGAAAAGAAACTGGGTCCCTGTGTTGGTAAACAAAATGGGCAAGTGCCCTTGAAGAGTTTGGCCTTTGTTTTCTTGATTAGATTGGGAGTCCTTGGTGACCTCCTTGCCTCAGGGGAGGGCCTAGTTTACACATGAGTTTGAGTGACATGTTTGGGACATCAGAGGCTTTTAGACCACCTGGGTTTAAGTCACCTCTTTGTGATGATTTTAGGTCACATGGGTGAGTCACATGTGTGACTCACCCTCGACCCTGAAAAAGATATAAAACCAGGTATTGGCTTTCTCTTTTTCGGAGCTCTTACCCACAGCCATGGTGGCGTCAGTGACTCTGGGCCAGCCCTTGTTATGAGCTCCCAGGCTGAACTTAGATGTTGGTAACTATGAATTGTATTTGGTCTGTCTGTCGATGTTTGTAATTTGGTTGTATTTGCTCCAAAGTTCAGGGTGCTGGATTTTTCCCTGAACTAAGTGTTCAGGGAAATGTTGGATTAAAGTAAACTTGTCAGCCCCTTAATGTTGCTTTCCTTAGTAAAGCAGATCAAAAGAACCTGGGCTTTGGCAGCATGCTTGTTGTTGGGCTTATGTTGGCCTTTCAGCCCCACAACAGCTGCTAGCCAGATTGTTGAAACAGGCCCAAATGGGGTCAATGAAGAAGGATTAAAATCACTCCCACCTCTGACATTCCATGGTTCTAAGAATCCTTAGCTATGAGCTCTCTCACCACAAGCTTGAGAGTGTCTGGGTGTGGTTGTATGGCCTGGGTTAGGCTTAGGTAGGGCTGCCTTTCTTATCTCTTCACCTCAGCTCCCTTCCTGTCACACCCTGATTCTCTGCTGCTTTGAACCTGTGCCCAGCTCTCTTAAGAAGCGCCAGGCTCTTTTGGGGGATGGAGAAGATGAGTGTTCTGTCTGAAGGGCTCTGGTATGCTTTGTTGGTTAGTTGGTTGGAGTCAGAGGACCTGGGTTCAAATTCCAGCCCCTCTACTTACTCCTTGTGTGAATTTAGACCATCTTAGGGTTTTAATTTCTAGCCTGACATTTCCTAGAACCATAAAATGCTAGCATCGGAAAAGATCTTAGTCTAACTAGTTCAGCCCCATCACTTTGACTTGTTTTCTCCTTAGTAACTTCTTTGGCCTCAGTTTCTCCTTAATGACTTCACTGAGTCTCAGTTTTCTCTTCTATGAAATGAAGGGGTTGGACTCAAAAGTCCCTTCAAAATCTAAATATACGGTTGTATGACTGTCAACAGCTTAGACAACATGAATTTTCTTCACATTTATTTTCTAGGGGAGGAAATAGAGTTCTAGATAGTTGAAGTGACTAGCTCAAGATTATGCCAAAAGTAATTGTCAGACCTGGTGCCCAAACCAGCATCCCCTGACTCCCAGACTAACCCTGTCCTCAAGATCCATTTCCAACTCCTAATGTTCTTCTCCCTGTATCATACTTTCTCTCTACCTTGGTAGAACCAGCCTGGTATCATTCCCAAGACAATACCTTCCCAGAAGCAGTGAATAGAGCAATGGGCCTAGAGTCAGGAAGACCTGAGTTCAAAAATGGCCTCAGACACTTATTAGCTACATGACCTTGGGCAAGTCACTTAACCTCTCCTTGCCTGACTTTCCTCAACTGTAAAATAGGGCTCATAATAGCACCCACTGCACAAGATTGTTGTGAGGGTTAAATGAGATCATATTTGTAAAAAGGACATAGCACCTTGCTAGGCACATAATAAATGTTTGTTGACTAATTTGCCCACACGGGACATTGAATCCATGCCAAGATCTTGTCCTCCCTCTCCCAGGCCATTGTCCTCCCAGTCTGGCTGGCATCTGGGTCAGGTAGAGGGATGGAGGAGAAAGCTGTGGGTTTGTGGGGAGCAGGTGTTCCTCCCTGTCTAAAACATCTGTCTCCACTCTGATCCGATTACTCCAGCCATCTCTCTCCTGGCAGGGCCTTTCTTAGGCAAACTTCGCCTTTATTTCATGGGCTTATGGAATGGAGGGTAGAGGATAGAAGAGTATGGGGGGCATGGTAGGGAGATAAGGAGAGGAATAGGGGATGGGCACCTGTGGAAGGAGGGCTGGGCGAGTCATCAGAAGTTCATAGATTTCAAACTGGAAAGAACTTCAGAAGAACTTTATGTCATCTAAATTCCACATTATACAGATTAAAAAAAATCAAGAGGTTAAGTGACTGACTAAAAAATGAAGCCAGAGTTTGAAAGTAGGTTCTTTGACTTCAAATTCTGTGAGTTTTTCTTTGCTTCTTCTTTGACATGGATCAGAGAATCACACATTTAAAACTGGAAGGAACCTGATCTAATCTGACCCCTTTATTTGTTTTTGGAGAGGTCAAGGCAAGGCTTGACTTGACCAAGGTCACACAGCTAGTAACTGTCAAGTGCCTGAGGCTGGATTTGAACTCAGGTTCTCCTGACTTTAGTGCCAGTGCTCTATTCCAACCCCTTCATTTTGCAAAGGTGGAAATTTAGGACCAGGAAGGAGAAGTGACTTGTCCACAGTCACAAAGGTGTCACGTAGCATAGCTGGGGTTTGAACCAGTGTCTTCCGTCTCTAAATCCAGTGCCCTTAAGCCGCAGGTTACAACAGGTTCTAATTGGAAATATCGGATGTTGCCTCTAAACAATAACTCACATTTCTCCAATGCTTTAAAATGTATAATGTGCTTTCCTCTTAACAACCTTGTGAGAAATAGGAGTGCAGATATTTGTACCCCAATTTTACAGAGAAGGAAACTGAAGCCCCAAGACATAAAGCATCTCATCCAATGTTACTTAGCTATTAAGAGTCAGATTATACTTCTGGAGCCGAAAGGGGTCTCAGAGGTCATCTAAGTCCAACCCCACCCCCCAACCATTTTTCAGATGGGGAAACTGAAACCCAAAGTTATGCAGGAAGTGTCAGGTCTGGAATTCGAACCCAGATCTTGTGACTCCAACACCAATGTATTCCCCATGTCACCGTTTCCATTTGATCTATAAGATCCAAATACTGCTGAACTTGCTTTCCTCTCCCTGAAATGATAAGGCAAGGGTGTCAGACAGAGCTGATAGGTGATCTTTGGTTGGCTGTTGTCAACCTTCCTTGGCCAGAGGAAAGACTCATTGGATGCAATGCATTTTAACTCTCCAGAACCAAAACCAATGTTCTTTTCTACTGCACCATATCACAAGGAAACTGGGCTTTGAGAGATGGGGCATGGAGGTAGATGGGTAACACATGCAGCAATTGATGGACGAAGCAGAAATGAAAGGTCTTGGTGACCAGGAGACATGGAAGGATGTTAGAATTGTAGATTTAGAGGTCATCTAGGCCAATCCCTTCATTTTGTAAATGAAGAAATTGAGGCACAGAATGGTTAAATGATTCACTCAGTCAGCAAATGATAGAGTTAGGATTTGAACCCAGGCCTTCGAAGTCCAAATCTAGGCTTGCTCCTCTTTACTGCACTGAGTGTTGCTTGATTTTTCTGCCCTCCTTGCAGGGCCTTTGTCAATCTAGTAGGAGACTTAGGTTCTGGCTTCATGTTTCTAACGGTGGTTATAAAACAGACCCAACTTTCCCTTCCCCCACGGCCATGTAGAAACCTCCCTGCTCTTGAAGGAGGAACTCAATATAGAGAGTTTGTCTTTCTGGATGGGGCCCAACTTAATCCACCTCATGCTGTCAATATTCCCAGCAACAGCAGACTCAGTGTCCTTGGGGAAAACCCAGGAGTGATTCCATACCAGCTTGAGGAATACACTGCAATCCATCAGTCAGCGAGTATTTACTGAGCATCCGTGAAGAGCCCGGGGGAGGGGGGCACAGCAGAATATGGGAGAGCTCACTTTCTACCCAGAAGACGCTCTGTTCTGGGCTGGGGCCAGAGATGAATTGGAGACACCTTCAATGTGTACTGTCCCAAAAGGACAGCCTGTGGCATTATCTTATCCAGACCCCAATAAAAGAAAGAATATGGGTCTGGCTAGGATGGCATACCAGGACCCCTATCTTCTGGTCCCCACTCTGCTTCTTAAATGACTTAAATCAAGTCACTGAATCTCTCTGGGTTTTCTGTAAAGTTTTACTTTTTGTAAAGTAAATGGGTTGGATTAGACTGATTCTAAGGTCACTTTCTAGCTTAATGAATAGGGGCTTGCCCAGGATTGGGGGCAGAATCATAACTAAGAATTCTGCCAGAGGGGCTAAAATCAATTGTTTGAGGCATAGGGGTATGGGGTTTCCATTCTACTACGCCCTCTCCTAAATGTCTGGCCTCTGATTCCACAAGAGTTTGGGAGGGAGGGCTTAGGGTTAGATCCTAGGAGAGATAATTGGATTGTAGGTGTAGTAATCAGGGGAGAAGAGGAAGCCTGCATCTCCTTTCCTTACCAACTGTGTCTTAGGGCCAAACTCTACTCCTTCAAACTCATGAAGGGGCACAGGAGAAGAGGACTGGGAAGAATTTGTTCTCTAGTTTAAAGTGAGAAGGAAACTCATCTCTCTAAGATATTAGTGCCTAGTGCAAAATCCTAGCTGTCCTTCACTAGTTATGGTTCTGGACAAAGGTGTGGACAAATTGATCTGTGTCAGCCCCTTTAAGACTGGAGGGTTCTGCTAGGGGAGAAAACTCTCAGTAGAGAGTCAAAAAATATTGTGGAGTTTGTGTGTGAGTGGGGGGCGGGAAGGGAGAGGGTTGTTCTTTCAGCAAATTGGATTTACTTTTTAAATGGGCCGATGAACAGCCCCACTAATTCAGGGAACTGCAGAGACAGCAGCATCTGTTAGCTCCACCAGCAAAACAATCAGGAATCAAAACGCTAACCGACAAAGGCAAGGGCTGGCTCACTTCATCACGAGGGCCAAGAATAACCTGGCCTTGGTAAGTGGGGCTGCCACTCTGGCACAAAGGCAGAAGAAGTAGCAGATCTGGATACTCCCACCTTTGGAGATCCACCTCAGCTCATCAGCCCCTGTCCTGCCCTCCCAGGAGTGGGTCAGCTCTTCAGTGAGCTTGGAATATGGCATGCTGGGTGGGAGTGAGCACAAGGGGATAGATGGGCCAGGGGGTGGATGGGCCAGGCCATGAATGGGCCAGGGGGTGGATGGTCCAGGCCATGGATTGGCCAGGGGGTGGATGGGCCGGCCATGGATTGGCCAGGGGGTGGATGGGCCGGGCCATGGATGGATACTGTAATACCTCAGGGTATGGCTGAGTTCCTCTGGGTCATGTTTTTTCTATCACCATTGAATCAATCAATCAATGAATCGTTACTTGGTAAAGGCCTACTTTGTGTCAGACACTGCGGAATTACATTCTACAAAATGGACTGAAAAGGTCCTTCTGGGCTCAGAGGATGTTGCATTTTTGAACTGGCAGAGACTTTAGAGGTTTAATTCAATCCCCTCATTTCATTGCAGAAGAAACCCAGTTCCAGAGAGGGGAAGTTACTTGCATAAAGTCACACAGTTGTAAGAGAAACAGGATTTGAACTTAGATTCTCTGATTTTAGACCCAGGGGCCTTTCTACTATGGGGATTAAAATTGGACTTGTAATTTCATTTTTTTAGGGAATTTCCAGGTGAGGAAACTCCATCTACCAATGCAGATCTGCACTTTCTCTGCCATTAATAATTTCACAATGTTTCTGAGAGCACTAGGAAGTTCAGTAAGTGACTTATCCAGGATCACTCTGCCAGTATGCATCAAAGGTGGGACTGGTGGCTTTGAGACCAGCTTGGAATCTCTGCTCTGACTGTTTCGAATCCTGCCAGTGAGGCCCCTTGGCCTTGGGGCTGCCTAGTTTCCCCCCCTCCCAGACCATTAAGGATGTGTGAGGTTCGATATTTGACTAGACTGAGAGGCTACATGGGTTATAATAATAACTCGCCCTATTTAGACAGCCCCTCCCCCTCAGGAGAGTCTAGCCCTTCGGGAGCATTAGTGGGTGGCAAAAATCATTTATTTATTACCCAGCACTTAGGCAGCTTGCTACCCAGTGCTCAGAGCCCTCCCCTGCCTTGCCCTGGCAGGGTTCCATGAGGCCCTGAGCCACATCGGGGATTGTAACAGTGGAGGAAGGGGAGGTCAGTAAGAATGGTCAGTGAATGCTATCTTGGGCTGCATTAAGAGAGCTCCAGTGTACCAGAAAGGGAGAGTGTGCTCTGTCCTGCTCAGAGCACATCTGGGGCATAGGATTCCATGCAGGGCACCATGGTTTAGAAAGGGCAGTGCTAAACTGAAGACTCTCCAGGAGAGGGGGAAGGGTGGGCTGGGTAGTATACTGTGTGATAATTATCTGAAGGTGCTAGTGATGATTATACTTAAGAAGAGGACTAGGTGGTGGTGGTGATGGAGGAAGGGGTGTGTGCACGATGGCTGGAGCTGTTGTGTGGAAGAGGGATTAGATTTGTCCTGCCTAGTTCCTGAACACAAAATTGACATCATGATCATGAGAGCTGGAGGGGACTTCAGAGATCATTTAGCCCAACCTCCTCACCTTATAGATGAGGCAACTGAGGCCCAGAGGGGTGGTGGAGTGACTTGTCCAAGGTCATGAAAATAGATGGATGCAGAGATTGTTGAGTGTTTGCTATGGGCTGGAACAGGGCTGAGGCCTGGGGACACAGAGAAGCAAACAAGACCTGAAGGGGCTTATGAGGACCAGAAAGGCTTGTTCTGCTTGGTACTAGAGGAAGAGCTTGCATCACAGACCTAGGGGCTAGAAGGGACATTGTGGTCACTTCTCTCAACCTTCACATTTTATAATGACCCAACAGGCAGACTGAGGCCAAGGGGTTTGTGCAAAGCCACGTAGGAGATTGATAATTGCGGAAGAGAGAGACAGACAGAGACAGAGACACACACAGAGAACAGATAGATGATATAGTAGATAGACAGATATGGATAGAGCTAGATAGAGACAGAGACAGATGGATGGGTAGATACAGACAGATGGATAGATAGAGACAGATAGACAGACAGATACAGACAGACATAAAGACAGATAGAGACAGATTCAGACAGACAGACAGATAGATAAATGCAAAGACAGAGAGATAGAGACAGAGACAGATATAGACAGATGGGTAGATAGGCTAAGACACAGATAGATAGACAGATAGATGGATAGATAGATGAATAGATAGATATAGATAGACAAATGAATAAATAGATGGATCTATGGATGGATACATAGATAGATAGATAGATGGACAGACAGACAAAGAAAGGCAGAGACAGAGAGATAGCTAGATAGATAGAGACAGAGGCAGACAGGTACAGACAGTTGGGTAGATAGACAGAGACAGACAAAGCTAGCTAGCTTGCTAGATACAGATAGACAGACAAACAGATACAGACAGATGGATGGGCAACAGAGACAGAGACAGATAGATAGATAGATAGATAGATAGATAGATAGATAGATAGATAGATAGACAGATAGACAGATAGATAGATAGATACAACATTTATTAAATATTTAATATGTGCCAGGTTCTGTGCTGAACCCTGGGGATACCAATACAAATAAACAAGGTAGTTCCTGCCCTCAAGGAGCTTATATTTGAATGGAAGTGAGTGAAATAGCTAGAGTATGAACTTAGATTCCAGGACTTCATGGGTCAGTAGGATAGCTCGTGTCTCTTTCTGTCGTAACAGACTGCCTCCCTAGGAACAAGAAGTGGAAATTTCAGAGAGACAAGTCTAGGCTGGCTACAGGAAGGAACAGGCTCTGCATTATTGGAGGTTGAACAACCATGTCTTAAGAAATGTCATAGAGGGGAGTTTGGGATCAGTTTGCCTTGGTAGCCTCTGAGGTCCCTTCCAGCTCTGAGATGCTGTGATTCTATGAGAGAGACCAAGGTGGCTAATGCCCAGGAGTAGACATGTGAGCTGAGGTGTAGGCAGCAGACTACGACATATTGTGATGGCTGACAGGCCTCAGGTTTGGAGGTTCCTCTGGGCAGTGGCAGGCCTTTGTGAACCCCTCTTCCCTAATGGCAGGAAGCCTGAGAGGGACTCTGCCCTGTTCGCCTTTTCTGGTGGGGAATATTTACCATTCCATCTTGTATTGTAGCACCCAGGGGATAGGTGTAGACATCCTAGGGGTCTTGGCAGACTCACACTAAACCATTACCTATGGGTTATAGCAATTAGGCCTTGAAGAACTCATAGAGAATATCTGGTGTAACCTTCTCATTTTACACAGGAGGAATAAACCCAGGAAGGTTAAGTCACTTACCCAAGGTCACACAGCTATTAAGTGGCAATTTGCAAACAGGTATTTTGCAAAAAGGTCCCAGTCCTTGTTCATCACACTACTCTGCTTTTCCCATTGCATGTGTGTGTGCGTACACACACACACACACACACACACACACACACACACACACTTTTACATTACCTTCATTTGTGATTTTATTAATTGCTCCTACTCCAATGAGCCATCTTTTGTGACAAAGAATAAAAAAGAAAAAAATGAATTCAGCAAAAGCAACTAGTATATTCCCTAGTCATAAGATCAGAGTTCAAGTCCTACTTCTGACACTTAATACTTGTGTGAGCTTGGTTTTCTCATTTGTAAAATGAAGGGGTAGGAATAGATGGCCTCTGTGATGCCTTCCAGCTCAAGGGCTACATTCAGTGGAGTCTGACAGTAGATATAATAATATGCCACACCCATTGGCTCCCACCTCTGTAAAGGAAGGAGGATGCCTCTCCTCTTCCTCCTCCTCTTCCTCCTTCTCTTCCTTCTTCTTAATTTTAGTGGCAATGTGGATCCATTTACATTTACATAGTCTTTGTACCTTCTGTCTTAAGGAAGAGAAAATAAAGATCTCTTGGCTGCTCTGGGATGCTAGATTATTCTCCTTGATTCCTCCTGCATGTTTTTATTGGAAGTCACTTCTCTTCTCTGTATGTAAGGGTCCTTGTTTGTGAAAGGGGAAAAAGAAACTCTCCCTGTCCTGCCTCCAGGATGTGATGAGAATGGAAGGGCCCATGTTGACTTAGGAAGTAGAAGGAGAAATTCTCTGGAGGAGTGTTTGTCCTTCACCTTGGAAAACAACTGACAAATAAGCTTGTGTGGTAGTTCAGAAGACTCTATGGGTGGTGTGGTGGTGATTGTTGTGTAGCTTCTCTGCCTCTGCACTTTGCCTGGTCCCTCCCTTCCTGCCTCTGGGAGCTGTCCTATTCTGGAGCTAGACTCAGAGGTTCCAGCTACTGATTAGGAGTACTGAATACTTGTCAGAATTTGAGTAAGTCAAGGCTGGGATGTGTCCTTTTGCTGGGTCATATCTGGGGTCTTCTTTCTTCCTCTTTCCATGGGATGAAGACCATTGCATTGGTAGCATCGGGACCTCCCTCTCCCTTCCACCACTGCCAACTGAGACCCAGTTAGAGCCTGCTCCCTTTGGCAACAGAGCCTGGGTTTGCTCTGGCTCCATCATCCATTGATCCTCTCTCCTCCACTGTCCCTGCCCCTGGATGGCCCATGCCAGCTTTTAAACCTTTCTTTGTGCAAATTAAAACATGCCATAATAAAGATCTATTGTTTTAAGCATTACTGACTAGTCTGACTTTTGCTGCAGTTTCTCTAAGTCCCCGAGCTACAGAAAGGGACTGAGGTAGTCTCTCTGGTTAACAGATGAGGAAAGGATGCTCACGAGAGTGGACGTACCTTTCTTAGTACTCTTTTTATTTGGAATGTTGTAAGAGGTACCTTACTTCAAGTAGAGTTTGGGCCAAAGGTCCTCTGAGGTCCCTTCCATCTCGAATTCTATGTGATTCTATGGTGAACATAAGAAAATATACAATCATATCCAGAACTAGAAGGGACCCCAGAAGCCACGTACAACAATTCATTTTACAAATGAGGAAATTGTGACCCCAGAGTAGTAAAATGACTTAACCAAAACCACACAGCTGGGATGTGTAAGGGTTATCATTCAACTTCGGTCAATATTTTTCAATTCAACGTTCAGCATTCTATCCACAATACCATATGGATTTGTTGTTCAGTTATTTCAGGCATGTCTAGCTCTTCATGATGCCATTTGGGGTTTTCTTGACAGAGATACTGGAATGGTTTGCCATTTCCTTCTCCAGTTCATTTTACAGATGAGGTAACTGAGGCCCACAGGGTAAAGTGAATTACCCAGGGTCACAAAGCTAGTAAGTGTCTGAGGCCAGATTTGAACTCTGGAAAACGTGGCTGCCTTACTCTAGGCAGGGCACTTTATACTGCACCACCTAGCTACCTTATACCATATGGAGAGAAGCATACAATATAAGGCCAGCTCATATTAGTGCTAAAGTCAATTGGTAAATTTTCAGTGTGAACATTCATATCTCAGAAATCAGAAAATGCTACAAATCAGGACTTGATATATTATATTGTTGACAGTATAGTTTTAGGAAAGTGATAAAGAAAACCATAATAACAGATTAAACATAAAGCTGTCTCATGTACATTTTTTCCCCAGAGACCTGGTTGCTAACCATTTACCAACACACTCCTAGATACAATCACTATATGGATAGGAACTCTTGAAGCTGAGGACATGGTCAAGAGATGTCATGTTCTAGGGTGTCTTGTGAAGGCATTGCTGATGAGACTAGGAAGCTTTCCAAATCCTTCCAAGGAATTCAAAATATAACCAGTGTAAAATAAGACAAGGTGGGGATGGGATTTGTCGCAACATCTCAGAGGTGATTCTGGCTTCACATGGGGGTGGCCTCTACATGGAATCTAGGGAAAACACAGCAGCAGGAGAGAAATTTCCCAGGTTACTTCAGCACTCTTCAAGGGAGAAGCACATTATCTGGCTGCCACAAGTATTCCATTCATGAGAAGGTTTACAGTTGTCTGTAGTCATCCAGAAGTGCTTCTCCAGGTGCCAGCCTTGAAGAAATAGTTCTTAGGTCCATGTATCTCCCTTTGTCCTAATTCTGTGCTCACCAAGCAGCCAGATACAATTTCCCAGGTACCTTGAATCCAGGAAGGAAGCATACTGAATAGTGCACAAGAGTATTCTAGTGAGTGGAAAGGTCTATTTCCCACCCCTACTGTAAATGAATAAACTAGCTGTCTGATTGTAGGTCAGTTTCTGGCTTGCATGAATCATTGTGGTGCAGTGGAGAGAAATGCACTTGGAATCAGAGGTTGTGGGTTTGAATCCTGACCCTGCCTCCCACTACAATGGTGACCTTTGGCAAGTCATGTCTCTTTTTTTGTGAAGCTCTTTCCCCATCTGTAAAATGAAGGGATTGGGCAAGACAAACTAGGTCCTTTCCAGCTTTAAATCTATGATCCTCTAACCTCATTATTCCTGGTTGAAGGGATAAGATTAAGATCCTGAACCTGTCAAGCTGAGACCAAACACTGGACTGTGTTCTTATTACCCAAGGGCAGCTAGCTCTCTTGTGAGGCACTGTATCTGCCTGACAGTCTCTGTTCTTTTTTACCTATCTTGACTATCCCAGAAGGTTTTGAATTCACCCACAAGGGAGTGCAGTCTGGGCTTGGAGCCCATACTTTGCTTGATGTTTCTCTAGTATCTCCCCACCTGAGAGTTCACCTTAAGGGGGTGGGGTGGGACAGTTGCCATTTTCATGCCCAATTCAATCCAAAAATATTTATTAAACACCTACTATGTGCCAGTAGCAAATGGGTAGTGGACCCAAAGGCCGGATTGGCTGTTCTGCCCTCATAGAGTGAGTGCTGTCACTCCCTGGATGGCTGCCTCATCTGAAGGCATTGTAGGGGAATAGATGGAGTGCTGGATTTAGAGTAGGAAGACGCAGGTTTGAGTCCCATCACTGACACTTGGTAGCTGTGTAACCATGGGGAAATCCCTTAACCTCTCCAAGCTTCAATTTCCTTCTCTGCAAAATGGGGATTATGGGACTTGTAGCACCTCCTTCACAGGGTGGTCATAAGCAGCAAGGGATATTTTACAAATAGATAAATCGAGGGCAAGTGAGAACAAGTAACTTACCTGGTCACCTAGCTAGTAAGTAACAGAGCAAAGATACAAAATCAGTTCCATTGATTCTGATTCTTCTTCCTTCCACTGAATCATTCTTGTTGTAAGATACCTAGCAAAAATTAAGGTACCACATAAATTAAAATATCAAATGTCAATCATCATCATCCTTGTTTTTATCATCTTTCTGAGGGGATTTGGACTAGAGGATCTCTAAATTCTCTGATGCTTCTTCATTGTAACCCTCTCCCCAATATGCCTCCAAAAAAACCATCCTGTGGGGGCTCAGTAGAGGGTTTTGGACCTATTGACTCTTGCCACCCCAGGATTGGCTTGTGGTGACATCAGACTTGCCAAAGTGCCTTTCTCCATCCCCCACCCCTCCTTCACTCCACCCCAGCCTGCATCAGCAGTTGCTGGGACTGAATAATTTACTGATCTCGTTTATTCCTCCCTTCCCAGCTTTTAGTGCCTCTCAAAACCCCACCGCAGTTCATTCCTCACTCCCCAACAGCCTTGGACACTGTCCTCCCTTCTGCTTTGGCCTCCTGAAAGTTGTTTTAGGGTTATGGGGGGGGTGTCTCAGTGGGTCATCAATTATTCAGGTGCTGCCAGACCTGGGGCTGGGCCAGGTCAGATGTGGGGGATTGGCCTAGTTGGGGGCTGGGTTTATCTCAGCTCAGGGTTCATGGAGTGAGGGTGTTAATGCATTGACATCTCTGCTGGCGACTGACATTCAGGCTTCTGTTTGACCAAGAGATGGCAAATGGAGAATTGGAACCTCCCAGTTGGAATGGATCTCAGATGCCATCAAGTCCAACCTGTTCCTGAAACAAGAATCACCGATTAAAAATACTCTAGCAATTTCATTTATGTTTTAAAGTACAATATTAGAGCAAGTGTTTTCTGCTTTCAACCATTGTTTTCCAGAGTCAAGTCTCTAGGCAATTCAACTGCAAGCCCCTTGAGGGCAGGCACCGTGTCTTATACCTCCTTGTATATCCCTCCTAGTGCCTGGTGGGTGCTGGAGCACAATTGCAGGACTCACCAAAAGTCATATCCTTAGTAAATGGCAGAGCTAGGTTTTGAACCCACATCTGACTCCTACTAGGTGCTTAATAAATGATTGTGTCTGAGTGTGAGCAGAGCATGGTGAAAGGGTGGGGGAGGGAATGGGGAGTTGTAATACTCTGGCCGTAGATCTGGCAGAGGGCCAAGATTCAGAGTAAAGACAACTCCATCTACCCCCTTGCCCAATGAGGTTTTTTTTTCAGAAAAATTCCATTTTGATGGGTTGGGGTACTGCCCATGGTGCTGAATGTGCACTGGCTCTTTGATGAGGTACCTGCTTTTTACTGGGATGATAAAGGGAGCTAATGGTTAGTTCCCAGTGACTGGGCCCTGTTTCAAAGATGACTCATGACTGAAAGTTGGAAGAGATAGACTCTTTTCTGGGAGCCTCCATCTCCCTTGAATACCAGTGGGAAAGCTCCTCTTTATCTTCAGGAGTCAAGTGGAACCCAGTAGTAGGCTCCCCTCTGCCTAAACCAGGGGTTCTTAACCTGGGATTTCAGGTGGTTTATGAACTTAGATGGGAAAAATAATTCAAATTTCAATATAATTTGTTCCCATTCATAATCTTATGTATGTATTTTATTTTTATGTCTTTAAAAAAACATGATTCTTGGAAGGGATCCATAGGCTTCACCGGACTGCCAAAGAGGTCCAGGACTCAAAAAATGCTAAGAACCTCTACCCTATACCCTTAAAGGTGGTGTGGTTTAATGGATAGAGAGCTGGCCTTGGCCATAGGAAGACCTGGGTTCAAGACTTACCTTTGACACATAATGGCTGTGTGACCCTCAGCAAGTTACTTTACATCTCAGAGCTTTAAGAAACACTTTAAGACTAAGTTGCCTAGAAGGTTCTGGATAGAGGGAATTTTCTCATTGGCAGTTTCCTATAGGTCTGAAATCACAGTCCCTACCTAGCTTGTTTTGGTCTTCCTTCTAGGAGAGGGCCAGTTTGTCAAGGGCAAAAGACAGCTGGGATTTGGGAATCAAGTAGGATTCAGGGTGGCATTGGGGAGAAGGGGTACACCTCCCTCCATAATTCCCAGAGTCAGTAGAGGTGAACTGTTAAGATATTTTGCCTGATTCCTTCACCTTCTGAAAGACTCCTTTTCAGATTCAAGACCAGGTGGTGGCAGGCTTTTTTTGAGGTGCTAATTAATAATTTAACTCCATTCAAATATGATTCTATCTCCCTGTAGCTTGTGGGTTGTTATTTCCCCATCCATCCAGCAAATTGTGCATCTTCCACTCATTGGCTTTCATCTGATGTTTGTCACAATCCTGCGCTGGGAGAATTTCCCTGTGAACAAAGGGCCTTGGGGAAAAGATGATAGATGGGATGTCCCATAAGGGCTATAAGACATCTGGGACAGGCTACCTGGAGGAGGCTGTAGAAGAGAACATGGTAATGAACAACGTTCTGGGATGCCTCAAACACAGTATGATCTGGAAGCAGGGGGATAAACCATATAATCTCTAGAGGATCTTTCAGCATCTGGGGAATTAATCTTGCTGTGGAAAAATGAAGGATATTTTGAAGGAGGAGTAAACATGTAGTCATCCTAGGAGGCCCAATGGGAGTTGGGATTCAGGCTTTCTGGGTGAGGCTTTCTTTTCCTTCACTTCTCTAGTTACACAGTTATAACTAGGGAAGCTTAAAGGGATCTTTATCCAGGGCAGAAAATTTAGACAGCCTGATAGTAGAGTCCTGGGGAAACTTATTCTCCAATCTGCACTGTTCTTGTGACAGTAGATGTAGCCTTATACAGAAGGCACGTCCTCTATCAGCTTAGAGACCTCCTTCCTACCTCTCCCCTTCCCTCCTCTCTTCTCTGGATTTCATGAGGATTAAAGATACATTTATTTTTTTCTTTGTCTTGTCTTGGCTCTGGGGTGTGTATGTGTCATAGAATCTTAGTATAGTAGGGTCGCAGATCTAGACAGGTCCCCTCAATTTATATATAAGGAAACTAAGGCCCAGAGAGGTTAAGTAGTGGCTAGGCAGCACAGTGGATGAAGTATTCTGCATTCAAATCCTGCCTCAGATACTTCCTAGTTATGTGACCCTGGGCAAGTCATGTAACCTCTTTCAGCCTCAGTTTACTAATCTGTAAAGTAGAGATAAGAATTCCCATAGTACTTATCTCACAGGGGTGTTGTGAGGCTCAAATGAGGTAAAAGCTTGATAATTGAAAAAAAAATGAATTTTAATTTTAAAAAATCAAATGAGATAATGTAGGTAAAACACTTTGTAAACCTTAAAGCACAAGTTATCATCATCATCATCATCATCAGTTTGCCCAGGATAACACAAGTAGTAAGTATTTGAGGAAGGATTCGCGCCCAGGCCTTCCTGACTCCATTTCCAGTGCCCTAAGCCACTGAACTCGATTTCTTGGAGGGAAGGGGCAGAGAGAGAGAGAATGCAGAAAAGCAGAGTGAGGATTCTATCTTCCCCTTCTCCATCACACCTTCCTAGCCCCCAATCTAAGACTATGCTCTATTCCCCATCCCCTTCCCCAGGAGATCAGGGACCAGCACCCTCTCTGCATATCTGCCCCTACCATCTCCCCCAGTCTGCTGTCACAAGCTTGCTCTACCTTGGCCAGCGCCCATGCTAATGATTTGCTAATAAAGGCAAATCATATCAGCTGCATAATGAAGGCATTTGGGGACGTGGCCCATCAGCTTGAGGAGCTGGCTGGCTCCTTTCTCTTGCTTTGGCTTTAATCAGGGCTGTGCGGCTTGAGATTTTTCCTGTCACTTCTCATTAGGGCCAATGGCCCAAGTGCCTGACAGTGGGTTGTGAGGCACGGCAGGCCATTGTTTTCTCCAGGGAGTCTCAGGGGAGGCTTTGGTCCAGGTGTTCAACAGAGGGGAGCTCCTTGGGTTGTGGCAGGTTGGGCCTCAGGAATTCTAGACTCTAGGCAGAAAGACTTTGCCTTACTTCTTCTCCATCTCCTTTGAATCAGCTTGGGGACAAAAGGCTTCTGGGAATAGCCCTGTTCTGTCACCCAAAGCCCATAACCATTTATTTTCTTTGAGATTCAGTTCCTTCTGTCAAATGATGAGGCAGTCTGGTGCAATTTAAGTAGAAGTGGTCTTGGAGTCAGAACACCTGGGTTCAGATCCAATTTCTTACTGGCTGTGTGACTTAGACTTTTTGGGCCTCAGTTTCCTCATCTGTAAGTGAGTGGGGTTGCCCTTGATGACTTCTAAGGTTCTTTCTAACTTTAAATCTATGAGCATATAACTTCTAAGTTCCCTTCCAAGTATTTTATGACCTTCGAAAGCAGTGAGTATGCTGGTAAAGGTTTAACAGCCTGCTCTTCAGGAAAATGAGGTACTCACAACATGCTTGTGACTTTCATCAGTGACATCACTTCCATTACTTTCTCAAGTGTAGACAATTCACAAAACAATAAATCAAGCCCTGATTCGTAGCATTTGCTGATTTCTGAAGTGTGAACGCTCACTGCAAATTTAACTATCAGCTCTCAAGCATTGATTTAATCTGGCTCTGGTACACCCCTCTTCTCAGCAAGGTATGAGTTCACACCAACTGTAATAGTGCTTCTGTTTTGGGGACATGAAGGAGGGATGAGGAATAGGCTGCATTTCTCTGTCTCTGGACATCAGGCCCGGTCCTCTTTGCCATGTTGGACTCAGGAGAAGCATTGAGCCTTAACAGAGGGTCTGGAGAGCTGTGGTAAAGACAGAGAAGCCAGTAGCCTCACCCCTTGTAATAAGATCATAGATTTAGAGCTGGAAGGATCCCCAGGGGTCATTCAGTCCAATGTCATCATTTGACATATGAAAAAACAATGAATGGATGACAATTTATTAAGTGCCAGATAAGTACAAATCACTGGGCTAAGTGCTAATGATACAAATAGGAAAATAGAGATAGCCTTTCCTCTCAGGTAGCTCACATCCTGCCTTTGGGCAGGGGTTGGGGGCAGGGAAAATAACACATATAGGGGGCTTTGGCTACAAGTCCTATGTAGAAGCCCTGTGGTTCTTAGCAGCTCCACAGGGATGGAACCATAGAAAGATCCAAGCTCTAGAACTGGGAAGAACCTCAGAGGCTATCTAGTCAAACAACCTCCTTTTACAGATGAGAAACTGAGGCATAGTGAGATTAAGTGACTTTCTCTAGGGCACGAGGTGGTAAGTAGCAGAGTCAATATTTGAGTCCAACAATTATTCTCCTAAATCAATATGGCTCTTCTTTGGGTAAAGAGGTAATAACAGCTAAGATCTGACTCTGACTCCCAGGCTAGGGCTCTTTGGAATAGTTCTATCAGTGCACAGCTACCACCAAACACATGAAATGAAGCCAGGCGATTGCTGACCATATCGCCAGAGACAGAAGGGGTTGTGGGCTTCTCAGCTCTTGAGAGCAGGCCCTTTGGAAGAGAGACAAGGACAAGGCCTGGGATTTGGCTACAAGGGCTGGCCCCCTTCCCGCCCGGGGCTGTCTCTTTACCCACACTTACAGAGAAGGCAGGAGCCAGAATGGAGATGCAATACACCCTCTGATCAAAGATAAGCAACAATGAAATTAACCACCAGGCTCAGCCGCTGTCATTTGGCTCAAACTCCCCCAGACCCTGAGATTTCAATCCATGTCCTCCCGCCTGGTTTGTGCTGGCAACAGCTCCTCTTGGTGCCAGCTGCCCTGACCTTCTCCATTCCAGCTGCCTCTCCCCTTCCACTTGGCAACGTTCTCCCTGATATCAATTCTTTGCTGCCAAGAACGAAGGAGGTAGGGTTGCCCAGTGCTAGGAGTTATAGAGGAGAGGCTGAAGTGCTGTATGACCTTGGGAAAGATGCAGGAATGAGGAATGACATTTGTCCCTTTCCCTGAGGAGGTCACATTGGGTGTGAGGAAGATGGCTTGGATCGTGTTTTTAGGGCATTCTACAGCCTTAGTGCAGAGGCTGGGTGAACAGAAATGCGAGGTACCTTATGATTGTGGAAAGAGCTTGGCGCTGGCAATGTCAAGAGACCTGGGTGCTAATCTGGCTGCCTCATTAAATGCTCTCTGGCACCTTGAGCTAGTCCCCTACCCTCTCTAGAGCTTGGATTTCCTCCAGGAAGTTGAATGCAATGGTGACTAAGGTCTCACCAGCCCTGACATTCTGCAGTCTTATGATTCTGTTTTCTACTCACAGCCTAGCTTGACATTGCTAAATGGTGTTGTCACGCTCCCTCCACACCTTTCCTACCTCCAGGTCTTCTACTGGATTAGCCTGCTGACTAGCTTCCGGTAAATACGAAGTAACTCAATAGAAAATATATCAAAACAAATGAGACCTCCAGACACCAGCTCCAGGTCCCAGAGCACTGACCTCAATACCGCACCTCCACCCAACTAACAACCATCTGTGGCTCCCTATTACCGACCCTTTCAAATACAAATTCCCCTTGAGAACCTTCCTCAGTTCCTCCTCAGCCTGCTTCCCTCCTCTCTCCTCCCCAACCTCATCTGTCTTTTATGAAGCCCCTACCTAGAGTCACTGCTTCTGCTGTGGTAATTGCTTAGTCACTCTTTCTCAGCTTGCTTACATATCTGATTCTTTGCACTTCATTTTTTTTCTGCCTTGGAAGGTACTCCTTCCCCTTGATTTCATTGCCCTCCTCTCTCCTGCCCTCCTCTCCTCTTTCCTCCTTTCCCCTCCTAATACCTCCCCACTCGTTCCTTCTCCTCACCAATCCTCCCCTCCCTTCCCCTCTCCCTCCCTTCCTCTCTCCTCTCCCCTCCCCTCCTCTCTTCTCTCCTCTCCCCAGACTGATTCCTACGTTTCTCTTTCCTCATCAAATAATATCCAGCTAGATGGTGCAGTGGACAGCATTCTG
The DNA here is from genome assembly GCF_011100635.1 of Trichosurus vulpecula. Taxonomy (NCBI): domain Eukaryota; kingdom Metazoa; phylum Chordata; class Mammalia; order Diprotodontia; family Phalangeridae; genus Trichosurus; species Trichosurus vulpecula. The sequence continues at coordinate 41,382,005 of NC_050579.1, read as the reverse complement.
GACCTGGAGTCAGGAAGTCTCATCTTCCTGAATTAAAATCTGGCTTCAGACACTAACTAGCTGTGTGACCCTGGGCAAGTCTCTTAACCCTCTTTGCCTCAGTTTCCTCAACTGTCAAATGAGCTGGAGAAGGACATGGCAAATCACCTCAGTATCTTTGCCAAGAAAATCTTAAATGTGGTCATGAATTATTCTGGGTAAATCATGTATCCTTCTATTTCCCCAAGGAGCTGAGTCTCCATGGGGAATATTTAACCAAGAAAAGTGAAGACTTAGAGAGGGAGAGAAAGGGGTAGGGGTAGAGAGACCCTGACTAATTGGTTTCTTCAAGCATCCAGAGGGCTGCCAAGTAGAAGAGAAAATAGAACTTAGGCTGCTTGGCTCCAAGGTAATGGGTGGAAGGAGCAAAGAGACAGATTTTAACTCAAAATGGGCACAATCTCTTCCCAACTTCTTGTGTCCCAAAGTAGAATGGACCACCTCCATTCTTCCAGTGGGTGGATACTGGATGGCACTGACTGAGCTACTTTCTTTCCTGGGCCTCAGTTTCCTTCATGGGAGAAACTAACTAAAAAACTAGCCAAGGCAAGAACATTTTGGCCTTGACTGTTAGAAATGGAGTTGAAGGGGGAATAAGAAGGTCCCTGAGCTCCTGAAGCTCCGCTGCTGGGTTAATGAGGGTCTAGTCCCTATTGGCCTCACTGACCCCGTGTTAATGACTGGCTGCCCTAGGGGGAGCCTATAGGTGGGGGGATTCATCTCTCAGGCCTAGGGTGGCTTGTCCTGGATCTCAGTCTGAGGACTGTCCTCCAATCTAGGACCATAACAGCCACCATTGAGAATGAGGTTTAATGGGGGCAGAGGGAAGGAGATTAGCCGTTCCTCGCCCTCTGCCCTCCTTGGGGAAAAGATTCCCAGGACTGCAGTTCAGAGAGAAGCATTATTGAAAAGGCCCATTAAAGATTCAGTAACGGAGGGGAGAGGGCAGGGGTTTAATGGGAGGGGAGAGTGGGGGCGGGGAGGATGTTAGAGCATCACTAATTTAGCTTTCTTCTTCTTCTTCTTCTCCTCCTCCTCCTCCTCCTCCTCCTCCTCCTCCTTCTCCCTCCTCCTCCTCCTCCTCCTTCTCCCTCCTCCTCCTCCTCCTTCTCCTTCCTCCTCCTCCTCCTGATATGATTGGATCGAAGGCCCTAGGGGCTGGTAGAGAGAGGAGGCTTCAGTAAAGTGACCAGGAGACCATTTGTTCCTGATGGAGAAACTTCACACTAAGGTTGTGGAGGTTGGGAAACCTTACCAGCTCTGTCCATCCCTCCCCCTTCCTGCCTTCCACACTAACCCTCTCCCATCCCCAAATCCTAGGGATCGCTTAGAATCTACAACTCCATGGCTCCCTCCATAGGCTCTTCCCAAGCCCTCCTAGGGGTTGCCACTGGGTGACAAGGAAGACCCCTACCATCTGAAGTAGCAAGTCCAGTGGAAAGAGCCTTGGATTTGGAGTTTGATGGTCTAGGCTAAAATTTTGTCTCTGTCATTTACTTGCTGTAAATGTAGACTTTGGATCTACTCTGGGCCTCAGTCTCATTCTCTGTATAATAAAGGAGATGAAGGGAGGCATTGTGGTATATTGGATAGACAGCTAGACTAGGATTCAGGAAGACCTGGGTTCAAGTCTTATCTCTGGTGATACTACTACTAGCTAGCTAGCTAACACTTTGAGGTCTGCAAATAATGTTACTATTGTATTTCATTTTATTCTCACAACAACCCTGGGAGGTAGGGGCTATCATTACCCCCATTTTATAGATTAGGAAACTGAGACTTAGAGAGTTCAGGTGACTTGCCCATGACCACAAAGCTAGGAAATATTTGGGGGCCAAATCTGAACTTAGATATTCCTGCAGGGCCAATGCTCTATCCACTGGCACACACTGACAGTGTGACCTGGACTAGTCACAAACTCTCGGACTTTCTTCACTGACAATGAAATCAAAGTCTAGTGAAAAAAAAACAAACAAAAACAAAAGGTGAGATAATCTCTAAATTTCCTTCCGGTCTAGATAGTCTCTAATTCTACGAAATCAGGATTGTGTAGATGTCCCAGGATTCTGAGAGAGAGGCAGCCTGATGTGTGGTTGAAAAACTCCTGCAGTTAGGGAATCAAGGAACTCTTGGTCAAGAGTGGAGTGGACCAGAAGTAAGAAACCTGTGGCCTCGAACAGGTGACCTAACAAAGACTGGTTAAAAAAAAGTACATGTCAGGAGCTTTGCAAATATAATCAAAAGGGTTTAAACTGAAAAAGAAGGGGGAGAGAGAAAACTCTCTCTGTCTACTATCTCTACAAAGCTAGACACCTAGAGAGTAGCTACATGGTAATAGAGAAAGAAGGATAGTAGTAGAGATGCCCCCCAAATCACCAGAGACAAAAATCTCAAAAAGGAGACAGCAATCAATCTGTGGGCTCAGAGCCTACACACAGATGCTCAAACAAGGTGAATGTCCTCATAGGTGTCACTGAGCCTTGGTGGGAAGGGATTCATGGCTGGAATATTACTCTGGACATGTATGTATTATTTGAAAAGAACAAAAACAGCAAGGTAAGGAACTGAGCTGGATAGAATAGGATTGTAGATTAATAGACTATTGTCTATCTTAATAGACTTACTTACGAAAGTCTAGAAACCAGATCAGGGAAACAACATGGCTACCTTTTGAGTGAAGATCAGTGGAGGCAGAAATCAAAATGATATTGTCATCAGAGTCTTCTTCGCCACAATGGAGATCAGAGGGGATGCTGTCAACATACTTTACCCTTTTGGGGGAAAATAATTTCTTGAAGTCACTCACGTTTTTTATTTTGGACAAGGTGGAGAACTAAGATGTTGGGTTAAATGTTGGGATGGCTGGTAGTAGTTAAGTGGCTTGGGAAGGGGTTGAATGGACAAACCTGACAAAAACCCCAGTCATTAATAGCTACATTCCACCCTGGAAGGAGTCTCTAGTGGATTGCCTCAGGGCTTTGTCCTCCAATCTGTCTTGTAAAACATTTTTTGTCAATCACTTGAATGAAGGTCTATGAGGCATACTTGTAAAATCTATAGAGCAAATGAGGAACCTTGATTCCTGCCTCTCCCCAATGAAGAAATACATATCCCTCCTCCTAGTAAACAAAAGGTGGGGATGGGACTACTGGGCACTTAGTCAATTGTTGATTTGACTTGTATCACCCAGCTGCCCCATTATGTTTGTTCTGTTTGACCCTTGAAGGTAGAACTAGGAACAATGGGTAAAAGCTGCAGAAGGGAAAGGTCTAGCAGGTAGGGTGGTTCAGTGGAAAGAGCATTGGCTTTAGACTCAGAAGACCTGGGTTCAAATTCCACCTGCAACACTAATGACCAGTTTGACATTAGATGTCACTTTACCTCCTCTGAGCCTCCGTTTCTCATCTGTAAAATGAGGGGGTCAGATTCTAGGGCCCCTTTCAGCTCTGCATGTAGGATCTGATGAGTGGGTTCCTTTTCAGTGCATGACTTCAAGCCATGGCTGATAGATGATGACTTGCCAGAGTTATTGGAGACAGGACTCTTATTCATGAATGGGTTGGGTTAGATGGCCTCTGAGTTCCCTTCTGACTTAAAGATTCTGTACTTCTATGATTCTGAGAGACCTGGGTTCAAATCCTAACTGTAGAACTCAATATCTGGATGATCATGGACTGGTCACGTCACTTTTCTGAGCCTCTGTTTCCTTATCTCTAAAATGGACATAATATTGGCACCATAGTACATAGCTGTGTAGACTGTTGTGTAAGTTGTGTAAAACTGTTGTAAAGAAAGTGATGTATAGAAAGTGGGCTGAATTTGGAGTCAGATGATGTGGGTTCCCATCTCAGTTCTGCTCCAGACTATCAATGTGACCTTAGGCAATCACATAACCTCAGTAAAATGAGGAGGTTGGACTAGTCCTTTGAGATCACTTCCAGACCCCGGATAGGACCCAAATGACCTCTAAAATGAGAAGCAGAAAGACAGAGATGGGATTTTGCCAGAGTTCTGGGTGGGATGCTCTTCAGGCCATAGTGGGAAGAGGGAGTCCAACATGGTCCTGGGAGAGACTGAGCCCTGGACTTGGAGCATCTTGATTCCAAGCACTTTCTACTCTCACTAGCTTTGATGGGTGGACTTCCTCTCCTTTCTGCTGTGTCATATCACCTCTTCACACCATGTGCCTTTCTCTGGAGGAGAAAACATTGGTAATCTGAGATGCTAAGGGATTGAGATAGACCTGGGTTTGAGGGAGAGCCTTCTCTGACCCTGTGCTGTTCCAATCTCTCTGGTAGAGAAGAGGGAGGTGGCCTTGAACAGTTGACAGACCACCCAAAGGGGTGAGGTTTAGGGGTTAATGGAAAATGCTCCATTTAGTGTCTTTGGTGAATCAGACCATTGTGAAGACTGGATGGGAGGGGTGTGTATGGAAAAAAGATGGCTTTGGGAAGTGTTTGGAAGAGAGCAGAATTCCAATGACCATTGAGCAGACAAGTGAAAGGTTTGAGAATGCCCAAACTAGGGTACCCCATACTATGGTCTATCTTGAAATATCCCATTACGTTTGAGCCAGACACTTCTCTCTGTCCCTTACTGGGAAACCTAGGCCACTTAGAACCCCAGTTTCTTTCACAGCACAGCTCAAACACCTCCTACTAAAAGAAGACTTTCCTCATGCCCCCAGCTTCTAGTACCCTCACTCTGCTCACCATTCCTTCTAAATATATTTTATATACATACACTCATACACTCACATATGCAGTCTTTGCAAATAGGGGCAGGGGCTATTTGTTTTTGACTTGTCTCCCCAAGGTCTGTCATAATTAGTGGTATATAGTAGGTGGTTAATAAATTCTCTTTCATTGATTGATTGAGTCCAGGCCGCTGCTACTCACTTCCCTCAGGGGAAAGGGCCAATAGGCTATATTCTTCCATTCCTCCTTGGCCCCTGGGCATGTATGTGCTTCATCAACCCCTTCTTATACCCCGGAAAAAGGCGCATTGAGTCCACCATCTCTAGACATGAGGTAGGCATGGCGATACTGCAGAAGGCTGCCTACCCCTTTTTTCCCTTCTCCTCCACCGCCTGCCTACCTGCTGAGCCCTGCCAGTCCCCCATCTGCAATAAATTTCCCTGGGTACCTCTCCTCCCCACTGTTTGCTAATTGCTTATGATCCACCCCCTACCTGAGAATAGAGAGACAGGGTCACCTTGGTATATCTCTTCCCTCATCCCAGGGAGAGAAAGGCTAGAGGGTGGGGGTGAAGATATGGTTTCCAGGTGCTAGGGCAGCAGGTTTACAGAGCCTTGGGAATATGAGCAATGGGGGGTGAGTAATAAAGAGGGACCAGAATGTTGACTCTACCATGACTCTTTAGTCCCCTAATTCATTCCCAGTAGGGCTCTGTTTTGGTTGAAGAATCATTAGATGCAGCTGCCAGGGCTGGCCTCCCCCAGAGATCATTGAGACAACGTGTCTGATCAGTGTTGAGATGCTTGTCTCTCTCTGGGCCAGAGGGGCAAGAACTCAGTCAGCCCAACTGGTATGATGGCCAGGGACCTGTCCTTCCCTAGGAAAGGCAGAAGGGAGGAGGGTGACCAAGAGCAGCTGGGGGATTTGTCTGGGATTATATTGCTTAGAGGCAAAATGATTTATACATAGCACTTTAAGGTTTTTAAAGGGATATACATACACAGCTACAAAATACATGTAGATATAGATAGATATGGGGGAAGGTTGTTGTGCAGCTGGGTAGCACAGTGGATATAATGCCAAGCCTGGAGGGAGGAAGACTCATCTTCCTGAGTTTCAATCCAGCTTTAGATACTTAATAGCTGTGTAACCCTGGGCAAATTACTTAATCCTGATTGCCTCAGTTTCTTCATCTGTAAAATGATGTAGGTAAGCAAACGGCAAACCATTCCAGTATCTCTGCCAAGAAAACCCCATATGGGGACACAAAGAATCAGACACGACTGAAAAATGACTGAACCGCAGCATATATGTACATATATTCATATACATACACATGTGTATATATATACATATATATGTAATGTTTACAAAACAATGTTTCATGTGTACTTTATATCCATAAAGGCAGTGTGGTGCCTCTGATACATTGTGGCTGTGTGACCCTGGGTGAGTAACCTCAATGCTCTGGGCAACTCTTTAGGACTCTCGGTCTGCACTGATATATTAGAAGTTTCCCCACCTGGGAGTTCTCTATACAGAAAAATCACAAGTCCAGTCCCTGGCCCTATCCTTATACACATTGTCAGATTGATCAATAGGTAGGTGCTATAGACCCATTTTTCAGATGAGGAAACTGAGACTCAGAGAAACGTGTGCCTTGCCTAGTGTCACACAGCTCGTTACTACTGCTGCTGCTGCTGCTACTTGTGTGTTGAGTTGTTTCTCAGTCACATCTGAATCTTCATGACCTTATTTGGGGTTTTCTTAGCAAAGATACTGGAGTGGTTTGCCATTTCCTTCTCCAGATGAGGAAACTGAGGCAAACAGGGTTAAGTGACTTGCCCAGGGTTACATAGCTAGCTAGTAAGTATCTGAGACTGGATTTGAACTCAGGAAAAATGAATCTTCCTGACTCCAGGCTGGGCACTCAGTCCACTGCACTACCTAGCTGCCAACTACTACTACTACCACACCTACTACACCTACTATTTCTACTATACCTACGACACCTACACATTTATATAGTGTTTTAAGTTCTGTGAAGCATTTTACATTTAGTATCTTAGTTTCTCTCACAACAACCCTGGGAGGTAGATGTTGTTATCATTCCCATTTCACAGGTGAGGAAACTGAGTCTGAGAGCAGTTAAGTGACTTGTTCAGGGTCACAAAGCTAAGGCAGAATTCTGAACTCTGGTCTTCCAGACTCCAGGTCCAGCAGTATATCCACTTTAAGACGCTATGCCTCTCTAAGAAATGGGATAAGGTGACTTCTCAAGCTCCGCTCCCTATTCTGTGGTTCCGTTTCCTGATACATAATATTGTTCCTAAAGAACTGGGAGGGAGTCAGAGGCCCTTTAGGCTAGCCCCTTCTTTTTATAGATGAGGAAATCGAGTGCCAGGGAGGTTAACTTGCTACCTGTGTGACTTGCCCAAGGTCACACAGGTAGCAAGTGTCAGAGGCAGGATTTAAGCTTAGATCACTTGGCTGAAATCCAGGACAAAAATGCTAGTAATTGTCTTTGCTCAATGATATTAACAACACAGAGACTAGCCATGGGATAATCTCTCCCCACCTCCACCCTGATTTCTTGCCCTCTTCTTCCTTCTCCTCCCTAATATACATCCATCCATACTATTAATAACAAACATTTTCCTTTCTTTTTATTCCCACTACTGAGTGGGTCTTCATAGCATTTCTGGGAAACCGACAGAAGTTCACCCCATTTTCCTGAAAGAAACACTAAGACTCAAAACAGGAAAGAATTTGACTTGCAAATATAGTGCAAGATTCTTTTAGCTACATCTGCAGACCAAGAATTATTCTCCAAGCAGAAGTGAGATGGAACTAACCCAAACAGATAGGATCCATTCCAGGAGGCTAGATGGGGTAGAGATGGGCCTCATAGACTTGAATCCCTGTCTTAGCTTTCCTCCTGTCTATTGTTTCCCCAGACTGTAGCTCATGTGTTCCGTTGTCTTCTGAGAGTTTCCAGTACTGAAGAAACTGGACTTTGATGACTCTTGAAGAGAGAGTGAGGCTTGACTTCGTGCAACTCTGCCTCACTTAAATCTAATTCATGCACAAGTCAAGACATCACCTCATGATGTCATTGGTCCTCTTCAAAACTGAAGGACGAACAACAATAGCCCTGAATAAAGCAAAAAGAAGAGGAAATGGGGCATTCATCCTAAATATTACAAAATTATGGAATCTTAGTGGTGTAAGTATCCTCAGAGACCATCTGGTCCAACCTGAACCTGAGCAAGAATCCCAGCTACAATGCCCCTAACCCTCCCTGGGGCTCCCTTGCCCTCCTCTCCATCTCACCTCTTCTCCAACCTGTGGAGACTCTCCTCCTCCTCTCATTAGTCTCTCATTAATGGGCTTTTCTTTTCTCAGACTCATGGATAATCAGAACCTTTACTGAGATGGAGAGAGGAGGTGGGAGGTAGGAGGAAGCTGCCTGAGCTCTTCATTCCAGGCCAGAGCCAGATGCCAAATGATTAGGATGTCCACAATATAGAGGGAACAATTAGCAGCCTCAGGTTTCTGTCATGCAGGAAGTGGTGTTGGTTAGGGGATGGAGTAGGTAGTGGCATGATACAACGTGGAGCTGCTTTTGGTACAGGCAGTAAGAAGCTAAAAATGCCTTCTCTTCTCTCTTTTCCTGGGGCTGGCTAGCACTGATCCCCTTTCTAGTAACCCTAAAGCCAGTTTCTCCAGTTGTAGTCACTTAGAAGCCAAGACTTGGATTGAAGACTCTAGCTGATAGCCTCCTCCTCTTTCCACTATCCAGTAGTAATGGGAGGGTTATCAGATGATAAGATGATGGGTAGGTGGAAGCTTAAACAGGTGCATTCTCAAAATGAATGGTGAGGTTCCCTAGCAATATCTCTTTCTTTCAACACCAGGCTCAGGTGTAAATGGCATCTTATGTAGCCATTCACATAAATTATTCAGTAGAAAATGGTCATGATCTGGATTTGTTGAGCAAAGGAGAAAGGAGGACTTGTAGGAAAGCTAGAGAAAGAAAAAGAGCAGAAAAGGGAGAAAGAAGGAAGGAATCAAGGAAGGAAGGGGGGAAAGAGGAGGAGAAAGCTCAGTAGAGTGGATTGCCTGCTAGGTTTCATGTCAGGAAGATCCTGAATCAAGTCTCTCCTCTGACATATATTAACTGTGATCCTAGGGTAGCAGCAGCTCGTGAGCTTGTGTTGATTTTGTGGGGCTAAGTTCAACTGATGTGACTGGAATGAATTCGGCAACTTGCTCTGGACTTGGGCTAGAAGTAAATGTTTTGAGGCAGGTGTTCCTGCCTCCCTTCAGTTGGGCTGGGGTAGTGGGGAATCACATCCCTCCTCCCTTATGGAACTAAAGTGATTGCTTCACGTGGACAAGCAGGACAGTTTGGGAAGATACATGGTGAATTTATTACAGACAAAAGGAAAAGCAAGCTAATGGACATTCACAGTTTTCTATACAACCCTTTTTCTCTGTTCTGCTTTGTATGTGGAAATGTTCATTTTACTTGGTGTTTATTAAATTTTGATTTTTTTTAAAAAAGAAACAATTGCTAAATACTTAACTACGCTCAAGGCAAAAACCAGTTAATGACCCCAGAATCTGACGATGAAGCATGCTACCCTTGACAGAGGGGCGATGGGCTATAGGGACAGAATGAGAAATACATTTTCAGACATAAACTATGTGTGAATTTGTTTTGTATTACTATATTTATGTGTTGCAAGGCAAAGCTTTCTCTCTCCCTCCCTTTCTCCTCCCACCCTCTCTTTCTCTCTCTTCTTCCCTCTCTCTCTGTCTCCCTGTCTCAGTCTCAGTCTCTCTGTCTCTCTTTGACTCTCCCTCTCTCTTTTTCTTTTTTCTTTGCAGGAGGAGAGTTATCGAGAGAGTAGAAGAAAACAAATAAAATGGTGTTGAATTTAACAAAATAAACAGAAGTGAGAAGAAGGAAGTTCAGAAGGGACCACAAACAACCAGTGAAGTGTTAGAACTATGTGTTAAATTTTAATTATGCAAAAAAGGAAGCAGTACATAGTGGGGAAAAACCTGTATATGACAGAATTTCAGTTTCGTACAATTCCCTTCTTGTTTTTCTTTGTACACCAAAATGGTAATTCTCACTTATGTTTGTTTTTAAATTCATAGTAACAAGACAATTAAAAACCATTACGCAAAAGTGTTTCTATTTTGTCCTGGAGGCCATAGGCAACAATTGAAGCTTCAAGAGTAGGAGAGTGTCATATTCAGACCTTTGCTTTAGGAATTTCAATTAGTTTGTGGTATGTGGGATGGATCAGAGCAGCTAGACCAAAGGAGATCAGCAAGGAGGACTATTGGGATGGTCCAGGTGAGTGGTAATGAGGCCCAGAACTAGGCTGGTTATGACATAAGTGGAGAGAAGGGGACAGTCCAAAGACATAGAATACAGGCAGAACAGAAAAGCTTTTGCAAATGACTGGATAAATCCTGACAAGTTTGCCTTGTCTTCAGTGCCAGGCTTGTAATTTTCACTAAGCCTGAAGTATATTATCAGTGGGTAATCATACACCCACTCCACAGTCATTAAATGTATATCCAAACTTTGGGGTAGCTAGACAACATAGCCAGGAATACCTGAGATGCCCCTAAGGACACTTACGGATATGTAGGACTTGATTTCCTAGTTGCTTCCTGGTAGCAGAGCTAAGCTCCAGGCTGGTATTATCTTTGTGGGGCTAGGTTTAATTGGCATGACTTGAATGAACTCTAGGATTTGCTCTGAATCTGGGCTGGAAGTTAGGATGGTTCAGCCATCAGGTGGAGATGGTAGGGGCACAGAGGTATTACTGAGCTGGAGAGCTAGAATGTAGACATTGTGTCTGATTACTTAGTACCAGGCTCAGGCAGATGTCTGGTGATGCAAACTGAAGTTTCATGTCATGGTTGTCTGAAGCAAGAGCAGATGAGCTCAGGTCACAGAACGGGTCAGGGTGGAACAGAAGCCCCATAATTCTCCTCCAAGGTGAAGCCTCACAGATGGTGGAAAGTACATAGGCAAGAATGAAGTCTAGGGGACAAGAGGAACCACAAGGGATGAGGAGAGACAGACACAGACACAGAGAGACAGAGGGAAAGCAGGAACCAGTATGTCTGTTAGTATGAACTGACAGAAGGTATCTATAAAATACTACATTTTAGCAAGAAGTCTGGAGTTTTCCAGTAAGTTTTACTTGAGAGTGTCTTGGCCCTGAAGGGTACCAAGGAATCCCTCGGGGTGACCAGGGCATTAGAGCTCTTTCTCTTGGATTCTAGATGTAAGGGTAGGAACTACCTTGGGTCATGTGATCACAGAAGGCCCAGACACCTCAACTGAATCAATCAACAGAATAAACTAAGCATTAAAGAATTTTTCCTACAACCTAACCACAATGTGTGGATAATCCCTTAATCAATTTGAAAGGATTATAGTGCTTTGGCTATTGGGTGGAGGCAGATGATTCCGAACAGGAAACATCTTGTGATTGGCTGACAGGATTAGGCATATCTCTGGGGCTATAAATATGGGAAAAAAAGAACAAAGTAAAAAGTGCACAGCAGAGAACAAAAGAAAACTTACAAGGAAGCAAAGAAAAGATGGACAGCTCTCAATAGGCTTTCTTGAAATAGAAATTTATTGGTATATGTTTTGAATCCTCTCTCAAATTCTGCTGTGCGCACAGTAAAGCTTATTTTTTTTTCTTATTTTGTACTATTTTCGTTTTAGTACTTATGTTTGTTTCTTTTTTCTTTTCTTATTTTGTATTTAAGTTTAAAATTTAAAAAAAATTACAAAAAAAGAAAAATAACAACTCAACAGTTGGCATTGAAGAAAGTACATTTTCTTTCTATTTTGAAATAAACAAATATTACTAAAAAAACCCCAAACAAACCAGTGAACCAATCCAGTCCAATAGTGGAAGATCACAAGTTTGTAAGCTGAGGATTCCAATTCCAGAGTTGGAGGCAATCTCTAAGAGGAAATAACCCTTGGAAGAGAGAGTTTCTCTGTCTCTTCTGCCACCAACTGTATGTCATTGAGGACACTGGACCAATAGCAGACATTGCATCCAGATAGGATCAGAGAACCTGGACCAGAAGGAGGTAACACATCCACCTAGGATAAGTGTGACACACAGAGGACAAAGTGATGTGGAAAGCCACTATAGGAGGGATTCACTTTCTAGTAGTATAACCTTTTGCACCATAGAAAAATGTGGTCTAGAGACTAAAAAATCTAAAGGAATTTCAAGGAATAAACCTCTAGGAGCTGAGTTACCCTTTTGCTAGCCATACATCCCAAATGTGTACCTCATTGCCATTTCTATAAGTTTGAGTCTATTCTTCACATGGGTCTTTGTGTATTTGTGGGAGAGTGTGTCCCAAGCTTTTGGGGGTATTATTTTCACTATTACCATACAACTATTTTCCTACATACAGCTATTCTTATTATAACACCATAGTAAATACCTTTGCTAAAACCTAATTTAGTTAACTGGATGACTTTTAATGGGAAACACATTGGGTGCGGGGTGGGGGGTGGGGCTCATGAGTGTCAGTACTAGAAAACTGGTCCCTCATAGCTATCCTGTAAACCTTGAAAGCAGTGGTAAGCCACCCTCTGGAAAATCCAAACCACGAATGTGAGTGTGAGTTGGAAGAGTGGTCCATTGAATTTGCTATTCAGGAATTCTGTGAGCTGGACAACAGAAATAGAGCTATGTGGTCTCAACAGTAAGGGACCTCTGCTGGAGCAAGAATTTACAAGATATTTCCTAAACCCTAGAGCCTTGTTGCCTTTCTCTCTGCTTGTATGCCACCCTTGCAGGGAGGGTATGACTCTTGTTTACTCCTCTGCTTTCTCCCCTAAGCCCACTCTCCCTTCAAATTTCCTTATTTGTTTTTAGGTTAACACCATTCTTCCAATCAAAAAGACATAGAACCTTGGGAGTATTCTTGACTCTTCATTCTCAATCCCCTCCAATATCCAATCCATTGCCAAATCTTAGCCATTTTACCTCACCAACATCTTGTGCACGTCTTCTCTTCATTCACAAAGCCACCACCCTTGTTACCTCATGCCTGGAGTATTATCACAGCCTCCCAACTGGGCACCTGGCTTTCAGTATCCCCCTTTTCTAATCCATCCTCTACACAGATGCCAAAATAATCTTACAAAAATCATGTCTTACCATGTGACTCTTGGACTTGAAAACCTTTATGGGCTTTCTTTTGGATTAGAGATTGGATTGTACTAGATAGCCTCCAAGGACCTTCCCCTTCATATTACAGATGAGGAAACTGAGGCCCTAGAGAGGGGAACTTGTTTGCCCAAGGTCATGCAGGTAGTAAGTAGGAGAGTCAGGGTTCAAGCTTGGATTCTTTGACTCCAGAGGTGATGCTTTTCTCATTGCTTCCTATATTGCCTCTAGGATAAAATGCAGACTCCTCAACTTAGCATTTAAAGCCTACTACAATCTAGCTACAAACTTTTTCTGAGGGGTGGGAGGAGAGAAGATGGTGCAGGGGTGGGGATACTTTGCAAGAGGAGACACTAAGGCACATTGTTCCTTTTCACATAGTTTATGTTCTGGCTAAACTAGATTTTTCCCTCTCCTGATCACCTTGATTATTTTTGTTTTCTCCCTCCTTTTCAACTCTATCTATCTTTTTTAAAGCAATTAAGGTTAAATGACTTGCCCAGGGTCATACAGCTAGTAAGTGTCTGAGGCTGGATTTGAATTCAGGTCTTCCTGACATCAGGGCCAGTATTCTATCCACAGTGCCACCTAGCTGCCCCTTCAACTGTATCTATCTTTATATTTACATGGAAATGAGATGTTTTATATGGGGGAATAAATGGCTCACCTCAAAATGGGGGATTTGATAAGGAATGTGGGTTGGTATAAAACAGAGAGTCTTAACCTTGTTTGTATCATGGACCCAAGAGTATGCAGGTAAATGTTGAAAAACAAAGCTTTTTTGGGGGGGCAGAATTTATGCATAATACTTTTAAGTTTAATATGCATTATTAATATTTTCTCCATCACTTTCTTTAGTCTAGACAGCAAAATAATCAGTCAATTTCTGATTTATAGTGTTTGTCAGTTTTTGAGGTGTGAATGTTCACACTGAAAATTTAACATTCATGTCTATCCAGTCAGTACAGGCTGGCTCCATCACACCCTTGTACAGATCCCTTTGGCAGTGTGGTGAAACCTATGAACTCCTTTTCAGAATCATGTTTGTTGCCTACATTCACAACAGAAAGAAGTGTTAAATTTCAGTTACAGAATAGTGAAAATAAAGGTATAATTTTTTTAACTATCTAAGTACATGGACCTCTTGAAATTTATCCATGGACCCTTGGACTCAACGGTGAGAACTGTGGTAAACCTCTAGAATTGGTTCCAGGAGCAGGAAGATCAGTCTCTTTGAAATTTGCATCTTGGAGTCCTTGATTCTCTGCTTCATTTAAGCTCTAGTTCATAATCTCTAGCTCTCTCCAAGGACAACTCTGAATAAGGCCCTTATCATTTCCCCAGGATGGCTGCTCTGATAAAGAGCTGAGCAAGAATCTAGATTCTGGCGCTGTGTATTCCTATCATGTGATAGCAGCAGCATTTGTCCTTCCTATTGGTAAAATGTGACCACCATTGGCTCTTGACTATGGCCAGATTGCCCATGAACCTAAAAGTGTAGAGGAAAGAAAGCAGATTATCCTGGTGGTGGGAAGCATAGTGCATATATATGTGTGTGTATATATATATATACATATATATATATATGTATATATATATACATATATATATATATGTGTGTGTATATATATATATTGTGAGAGAGAGAGAGAGAGGGAGAGAGAGAGAGAGAGGGAGAGAGAGAGAGAAAGTTTAATTTTTCCTTTATCCTTGGGCATCCATCTCCATTACCACAATTGGAGATAATCAGTGGGGCAGGATCCAATAAATCCAAT